>NC_092862.1:21818756-21912608 GCF_032062135.1 Pyxicephalus adspersus
CCTCCTGTATCACTGTCTGTATTAGTCTGTCATTTGCAATCCCTATTTAATGTACAGCGCTGCGTAATATGTTGGCGCTATAGAAATCCTGTTTAATAATAATAATAATAATAATAATAATGACCTAGGGCTGCAAAGGCTAGAGTGCTAGCCACTGAGCCAACTGTACGTCCTTTAAGCAGACAAAGTAGTTACTACTCCCTGGAATTATTAGTGGAACATTTACCAGCCTAGGAGGATTTTTTTTTAATTACACTGAACTATAGACGCTATTGAAATATTAGGAATTATTAAAGTTTGACCCATCTTAGTCATCACTACACCTATAGAACAAATCATGTATCTCCAGTCTGTGCACGTAACTTTTTTAATCTTGAATGCTGTACGGATTTGCACTCTCCTGTTGTAAAGTTCTGGGCTATTTATTTATGCATGTTAAGCCAGAAGTGAGGCAGTACAAGAGGGGTGACTATAACTATCTGTATGATCATGAATGTCCATAAACCTATATTCTTTCACTACTCATTAACAACCTCAACCTTCTATAGCAAATCATGGGGTTTATTTTACTTAAACTAAGTCTAACAGCCACTTGTTTCCTGAAATTTAAATCATGTAGCTCACCAAAGCCGGAGTTTGCCATCTTTTAACTACAGATTGGAGTCAAAAGATGGCAAGTCCCTTGTTGGGTAATGTGGACTCGAATAAATAAAACAGGTTTTTAAGGGGTTTTTGTTGGGTAGGAAAAATGATTTGAGGGGGTCAGAAGCATTTGTAGTAATTTGACAGGAGGATTGTTAGGAAAGAATTAGAAAAAATGTGTCTTGTCCAAACTGTTCCAAAACACTTAGCAAACTAAGATATTACCATAAACTAAACTCTGCCTAATCAATGGTGCTGGCCTGTCAGTGTTCTCCTAAGCCCCTTTCAGCCGGGTGCACCATGTAACCACCATGCAGTTTTTGTATTGTTACTAAAATGTTGGATCACAATATGGGAACCACAACCCACCTACAGCTTCTTTTCACCCAGGTTTAAAAAAATTCTGGGGGGAACACTGAATTTGTTAGAAGCACCAAATTCTTTAAACTAAACTAGTAGAATTCTTTTACTAGTAAATAAATAATACATTAGGAAAGTTCAGGTGGATTTCATCTGAAAAAACTTTAACAAAACTGCAATGTTGATTAAAAAAATGGATGGAATGACACTATGTCTCAATTTATCAAACAGGGAGTGTGACATTCCTTCAAACATTCCCTGGGGGGGATCTTCGAGGTCCATGTATTTCAATGGCAGTGTCTTATTCCCACCTAAGTGATAGTAAAGGTAAATAACCGAAGACACAATATTTTTCTAAGTGGAAATCTGAATCAGTTCTATTGTTTACTGATATTTGACAATTTTTTGTACCTCTATAATTCTTAATCAAAGAAGTGGGTTATTCTTAATGGCCTATATCAAGAATAAAATACAGAAAAAGTCAAATACACTAACCTGTAGATTAGAGCACTTTATTTCCAGAGGCTCGAGATCAACATGAAGACATACAATGAAAGAGTGTCCAGCCTCTGGCCCAGCAGAGGGCAACGCATGGGATGTAACAGCAAGAGTTGAGGTACAGCCCATCGGCTCCACTAGGTTCAATATGACTTGATGCTCCAAGAGGGTATAGACACTGAACTGCTGGAGGTTAATGGTCCAAGGGAAAGCAACACCTGGTGGAAACAAGGATGAAAGGAAATCAATTATTCAATACACACAGAAAAAAAGACAAGAAGGGTCCAATCCAGCCATTCTCGGGGTTTCTCCAGAGGTGGCTAAGGGTTCCTCAAGCTGTGGCTGCTTGTCCTCATAAAAGAGCCAGCTGCAGGAAACTAATTATCTTTTTAGCTTTCTGTAATATTGGCATTCTGACGACCTCTTAAAGTGGTGTTCTTCCCATTAACCATCAAAGTAAAGAACATCGTCCTCATTGATCCCCAAAAACTATTTCAAGATTTTTTTCTGCGTCAAAAAGGTGAAAAAAAAGTCTAGTCTAATCTAACTATTGATAAAGACAAAAGTAACACTTATTCAACATGAACTTTATCATGAATCACATTTAAAGTGGAACTATGGTTCCATAATGAAAACAAATAGGCAGTTTCAGAGGAGACAGCTGATTGCAGAAGGGGCATCAATACAAACAAATCTTACAGTAAGATTATCCTTTCTAATTTCTAAGTATTTTTTTTTTAGTATAATTTTTATTGAAAAGGCAGTAAGCAAAGACATAATATCGTACAATATGAACAATACCAGGTATTAACTGGGGTAAGATGAGGGATGGGGAGGGAAATAGAGGGTTAAGGAACAGGGTATTAAACCATAAAAAACATAATTATAGGAAAAGATAAATAGTACATAGCTTGGATACATTTCAAATGAAGTTTAGAATCTAGAGTCTATAATCTAGATGGATAACAGCCGTTAAATAGTCTGAAGAAAAAGAAAAGATCAAGAGCCTCCTCATATCATACCAAGAGGTATGGCGGAAAGTTTCTACAATATCAGAAATTTGTGTGGAGGTTAAAGTAGATTGGAAAAAGGGCATCCAAATTGTAAAACAATGGGAAGTATGTGAGTCGGGGTGCTGATCTAAGTAGTTTTGATAAAAATAGGCCACAACATATGCCTTGTGTTTGACTTGGGTAGAAGATAAGGGTATCTGTAAATAACAAAGAATATAAGATTCATGATATGCTTGTCAGAGAATGTGAGGTAAGTACTATTGGTGTATTTAAAGGTTTGGACGGTCACGTAATGCTGACACTAATAGAGGAATTATCAGAAAAGAAAAAAACAGTAGGTGTGAATTTATAACCACAAGGTTATATTACTTTATTTATTAAAACATTAGAGAGAGACAAATGACTATTTCTAAGGGTTGTGTAATGAGCAGAATGCAGTTCAAGATCTATACATGGCTTTAGGCATTAGAATGTCTAGCTATCAGGATTCTGTAACAAAGTTACACAAATTGAACTTGACATGGTATATACTATGCATATCAAATGTTTTCTGCATGCATGTTTTTAATCCACAGGAGCTAAAACCACTAAAACTCAAGTTTTCATTTCAAACACAAGACATGTCACATCTCCCAATACTCCAGAAGCCAGACACAATCTTTGCTGGGTGTCAGGTTTATACAGCTATTTTGTCAGAGAGGGAGCTCCCATCACAATATATCCCAGACCTTCTTTTACATGAGCTCATGCAAACAATTTCTAATAGCTGAAATTAATTCAGTGGGAAACAGATTTATGTTAATCATTCTAGCAAAAGGGGATTTTGGCTTATCACATGTTGTTTGCAAGCAATATAAGTGCCAATTACGTTAATTACATTGTTAGCTAATTTTAGTCAGAGTACATAAAAATACAAACGGTATGTGGCCCAGGGAAGGGAAAGAGTTCCTGGCTGATACAGTCCACATCTACAGTGTCATATTGCTTGAGATGTAATACAACCATAAAAGCCACCTTTATTGAATAAATAAAGCTCCATAAGACAAAAAGCTCTATAAGACAATAAAGAATGCCATCAATCAGATGTCTATGCCCAAAGGTTTAGCAAATTTTAAGTAAGAAGGTCTTTGCCTGCCCACCACTGGAAGACAAAACACTCACACTAAACATTTGTTTTTAACTATTAAGAAATTTAAAGTGAATTAATGTGTTGATGATGTACCCAAGACCGTGCAGACATGTTCAAACATTGCACTTGATATATGAAAGCTCTCCAAGGCTGGAGAGGATACACTTACATCAGTGAATCTGGGTGATTCAGCAAACATGGAATGTATCTGGTCCAGGATGGAGAACATTTTGCTAACAAACAGTACATTATTTTTTTTTATTCCAGGTTTGCTGGATCACCTAAGTTCACTGATGAAAGTAAATCCTCTCCAGCCTTGGAGGGCTACCATAAATCAGGACCATTGTTTGGTCCTGTCCCAAAATGGTGATACAGTTTGTGGCTGAAATGAAGCTTAAAACAACCACATGCACTTTAGGTTGGTTGGTAGACTGGATAGCTCTGAAACTACCCTACTGGAGGACTCTGATTGACTTCTACAAAGCAACATACCATTCAACATAAAATAGCTCCAACTATATGAAAAGAATTAAATATTTTTGTGGATTGAAGAGCACTCTTCAACCAATTGGATGTTTGTATTATGTTTATTTCACAAGGAAACAAGTCCTGGCTCAACTTACATGTTACCTTCACACAGGTAAATCACTACAGGAGTCCTTTAATAGAAGAGTGACCTTTCAGCTAACTCCCAAACTTTATTTTCTAATCCTTCAACTTGGACTTTACATTTATTTCTATATATATATATATATATATATATATATATATATATATAGCTATCTAAACATGATATGGCTTTATGAACAGGCAACAATGGAAACCAGAAAAGACACATAAAAAATGTATTTGAATTCTTATAATTACGGTATAAATGGGCAAAGAACCAAAATGAGTTCCTATTGTTTACTTGGTTTACTGGTTTCTATAGAAAATGTGCACAATTTGTGTGGTGAAGTCCCTTCTGCAATAATTCCTCCTACCTGCCTGATCGCTCCAGGTATCTGGCAAAAAGCTTAGCTGCACATGAGCAGCACCAGCTTTTGCTGTCTGGACAGCTGGCAATCCCGGCTTCCCCTGCGTGTGCCGGGAATGAATAAACTCCCACACACCTGCACAGAAATTACATCAACATGCCTAGGCAATTCAAGATATATTAAAATCGTCGAGAGGGAGAGGAAAAAAAAAAGATGGCAGCGGGGGAAAGGAGACAGGTTAGTATCGCTGGATTTAGTTCCACCTAGATCTTAATCAGGTCATTGACATTCAGGAACTTCACAAGAAATAAATGAGATTTAAATAAGATGACATTGATCTCTATAGATGTAATCACTATTGAGCAATTCATCAAGTAGTGATGTGGTGGCGTTCTAATTTTAACCATCATGTATTCATGTAATGCTAACATAATAAGCAGCATTTTACATATTTGTTAGTCAAGTTACCTCTCAAAGGAGTTGACAAAAGTCATAGTGCCATTTTTTGGTACCTAATAAAACATCCGATTCACTATATGAACTGACTATTAATTAGTCAAAAAAAAATATTGCAGTGCTAAAACAGGAGCAGCTGAAAGGTATAATATGGTAGCTGGTGAATGTGGTTTGCAGGCAGAGGGGGCACTGGGGCCATGTATATAATGTCATACAGGTTTCAGTGATTCTGTTAAAATAGAAAATTCTATACAATAACATTTCTCCAAATGTTTATTCCAGGAAAGAAAAACACAGTAATTATGGAACAGAATTGCAAGTTATATATTTAAAACACAGAGGTCTCTAAGGTTTTCACTAATGAAGATAGATGATTTTTTCTTATTCCTTTGACTAACACACAAAGGCAACAGTGGGTAAGATATTCTTTGGTGACCTAAGAATGTACATCCAGAAATAATATTTAGTGTTCACGTTCTTCTTCCAGTCATCTGTGCCATGTTGCACTTTATATAACATGAAAACTTAGTTTATTTTTTTTATTTGTACTGCATAATTCAACTAATACCGCCAGCAATTAGAGAAAAGGTAAAATGTCCAATAGAAAAACTAAGCTAAACACTATTTAAATGTACATTGCTATGTAACAAAACATCATTATTTTAAAACCTACATAAGTATTCCCCTACCTATACCTATCTATTTCTTATCTGGTCTAGCAGTGTCCAATTAAGGAGAACTGTAGGTGAACAACAATTGGTAAAACTTAATGATTAACAACTGTATTTCAAAAATTAGCAAAAATATACAAGAATAATAAAATATATGGATCCTAATTCTAGGTCAGGGGTGCCCAACAGGTGGATCACGATCTACCGGTAGATCACAAAGGCAAGTAGGTACATCATTTTGACTTGGTCATTTTAAAGTTAGCTCGCAAGCCAAAAAAGTGTGGGCACCCCTGTTCTAGGTTATAACACTACAACATTTGGACAAGACCAGGAAGAGAGGAATGAATATTTCTGCAAGCTCACTGGCATGTTGTTTTGTATTTATTTTACATTTTGTTCCCTTGCTTTTTTATTCATTAAAGATGGGATTAGAACATTTTGAAATACTTATAAAATTACAGCTCATATCATCTAAGAGTACTAAAAAACTGCAAAAACCGTGCAGCTTACAAGATATAAATCACCATCATAGCTCCCTTAACCAAATGAAAGCAGTACAATAAGGGGCAAGGGAGAACGTAAAACCCAAAGTCAGAACAAGAACAAACAAAAAAAGTACAAAAGTGAAGGAGTAAGAATCTGAAGTATGGAGAAAAAAAGGTAGGCTTACTTAATACTAATAAAGTATAAAAGGCAAAAAAATAATATTAAAAAAAAAACAGTTCAAAACTATATAACAGATTTGTATTTCTTTTTTCCATATGCTACCATACCAATCAATACTGCTTATAAGAACACATGGATGTGTTTTGAAAATTATTGAAGAATATCCACTTCAAAACTTGTAAAGTTTATTCAACATAAATAAATGAATTTCATAAACCATCACAATAGTATTTTATGTTTACATATACACAAATACTCACATACACATTGCATACATCTACCTGTTACAGCAACGTTTTATATATATCTGGTTAAAATTTCAATAGGCATAACAAAGGCATGTGGGAGCAGAACATGCAGATACACACAGAACTCAGATGAACAGAACGAAGCACAAATGTTAGTAATGGGAAGAATAGTTTCCAGTGATACTATTTTGTGTATAGTCTGTACTCAGATGAATTCCCCAAGTAACTGGTAATTTCTAAGTAGAAGTCCATGTCACCACAATGGAACGCTATGGCTGGATAATGGTTCTAGCTGTAATATGAATAAAGAAGAAAAGAGTAGGGGATTTTATAGTAAATAAAGAAGCAGGGATGTTTATTATCAAAGAAAAGAGTTCTATTGCCATAATTTTCCATCCAAGTATCATGGTGTCTGTTCTACCAGATGGCTGGAAATAAAACACAGTGAGAGCAGCAGATATTTTTTAAACTATACATCCTCCCATTATAATTAATGATCATATCATTATGCAGATGCGTCATGGCCGCTGGCATCAAGTATATTACAGCTCAATTCACTTAAGTCATTTTTCTTTTTTGCTTTAACACATTTTATGCTGTTCTATAAATGACACTTGTGACAAAACGGAATATTTCACAATTTTCCGGAAATGTTCTTGAAAAATGTTTGAAAAATGGGTTTGAAAACGAACCTGAAGGTAGGAAAAGTTAGTATATAGCCAGTGCTATGCCAAATTTAGCACCTCTAGGTAACTGCACATCCATTCACTATGCTCTGCAGACAAATCGATCTAATGACCAGAAGTGATAGGAAATCTGTTTGAGCTGCTCATAAACAAAAAAAAAAATGGTGCTAATCTTTTTTTACTGTTTTTTTTTTTTCATCTTGCTCCTCTAAACCTGGAAGGTGTGAAGAATTTGTAGCAGTGCTTGTCCTCAGTTTCACGTCAAAGGAAATCATGTTCTGTTGAACAATACCAACTCTGTAGTAAAGAAGCTTCCATAGTAAATCAGTTTCCTGACTTCTATTATTGCCACAGACTTTTCATTTTTTTACAAAAAATATTTGTAGACGTTGAATACACAGACATGTGCTACAAAGTGAAGCCATGCTTTCATTGGTGAGCTGATTGGAGGGCATAAATACAATGACTGTTGCCTCCACTCTGTTCAATTGGAGGAATAATTGAAATAAAAGGATACATATGCTATGTATTTGTGAACATAGAGTGGTTTTGATAGAAAGGAGCTGATTAAATTGACTAAAGTGAAGATAATAGCAAGGCAATCCTTAATGCATAAATCATTACTACACTTCAAAGCTGTACACTACATCTTATAGCTCTGTCCAATTCATAAAACAGCTTTCTCGAGAAATCTAGACTATGTTATTTATTATCTTTCTGGACTGCCTTAGCTTACAAATTATAAACAAGGAAAACTGACCAGGTACTGTCTGTGGGAAACAAAGGGGTTGGTTTAGAAAAATATGTGGTGGTTACAGAGGCTGCAAGTCAGGATAAAAACTGCAAAGAATTTACAAAAAAATAACACTAGTCACTTTCACATAAACTCCATCTTTACTTTCTTCTTGCATGTACTGTGTGTAAATGTATAATACAACACCGTCCCTAATCAATGTATTGCCAACCATGGCTAATGCCACAGAGGAAGGTGTGCCAAGACCAACACAGACTCAGAGTCAGAAGTGCTCTGCCAGTCCATGCGGACTGCTTTGTAGAAAAGATGATAGGTTACATGGTTATGTTTTAACACAGGTCCACATTAAAAGTTGCTAATTAACAAAAAGTTTATTGTACCGATCCATAACTATCATAAATTATCATTTAACATAGCTAAACATGATGACTATTATGACATATACATTGTGTTATAACTTGGAAAACTAAGCTGAAATAACTATCTGGTGGCAACACTGCGGAGGATGGGAAACCTAATGAGCTTTAACAAAGTTGTACCGATATTTATGGGTGGCAATCAGATTTTTTCTCCAGCAGTCATACCCTTGGGCAATTTTTAAACTAACTGGATGCAGTGATTTAGTCAGGCATTTAGCATATTCACATGAGGGTCTGCAATGCATTCTTTTCTTGTGTCAAAGTCACATTTTTATTTTTAAATCGAAACGGTGTTGACATAACTATCAAGCCACAAGAAAGCATAATTTTCTTTTCTCCTCTTCCTTGAACAAGATTGGGTATTCAAAGTGAACACAGATTCACTCTGCAATGTGAGCATGCATATTGCATTACACAACCTCTAAAACTATATATCATCAACCCCAGAGTGTATAATTTGTCTTTTTTACCAAACCTAATCTCTTCACAAAGCAGTACTTCCAAGATTGCCATGATATGAGATTTTATATGTGATATTTTATTTTTATATGGTGAATAAGGAGAAACAAGCAATGTCTATGTTTTTATACAAACTAAACAAAAAATAAAAAGTTAGAATTTTGCATCCATTTAAATAACTTAACTAGAGATCTTCTGTGAAATAAAAACTGAACCACAATTACAGCCACACGTTTAGAGATTTTACAGCCCAACACAGGAAGGGCTATGGTGTACTTCAGACATATTTATATAAGGCAGATATCCAACATTTCCACTTTGGGCCACTTCTGACCAACCTTCTCTGCTGAACTGGTATATTAGATTAGCAGTTCTGGCTGCTTTCTTTCATCATCACAATGTAATAAGACTGTTCTATTTTACCTCTGAAGGAAACTTTGACATCTTCCTGGTAAAGATTACAGTCTGCTATCTCTCTCACAGTCTCTAAGAAACTAAATAGACATGTGAAGGGTTACAGGCCTCTATTTTATAAAGCAAAACCATGAAAGATGAAGGAGACACAACCAGGTACCTGGGCCTGTTGCAGGAATATACAGGAGAGCAGATTTCTTAGGGAAACTTAGTTTCTGTACTGTTCAAAGCAGCCTGTCATTTTGCTTTATTTATTTTCTAGCCTAAAGTGGAAGAACAGTGGGCATTGGATGTTAGATTCAGGTTCCACAAAAACTGCTCTCTGGTTAGGGAAATAGTGGTTCTGGACCTAAAATCATTTGGTTTACAGTTGTACTAGTAGACTGATAGTCAGTGTTAATAAAATATAGTCAGGGAACATGGTGCGGTCAATGTACACAAATCCATAAAATTCACCAGTGCTCTACAAAAAACATAAAATAAAAATTGGAAGCGAGGCACTTTCAGTACTTCAGTATTACTGGGGGGGGGGGGGGGGGGCGATCATGTTTAGGGTTTCCAGCCAGTGGTAATGCAGTCAGTGTAATATAGTGACTATTTTCAGATGAAGAGAAAAAAAAGTGTCAGCAATCAAGGGTTTCAAAAACATATTCTATCATCACAGATGTATCAGCATCTATAATGCATCAATATTTACCTACAACCCACTATATGACAGATTTTTGATACTATGGGCCTGATTTATTAAAGTTCTGGGGCTGGAGAGGATACACTTTCATGCGCGAACCTGGGTGATCCAGAAAACCTGAAATTGATTGGGTCCAGGATTGAAAACATTTGCTAACAAAAAGCTCTGCGTACTGGGGGTTTAGAAATGATGAACCAGAAAATGTTCAATTCCAGAAGCCTTCTGATGCAAGAGAAAAGGAAAACAGGAGATAAGCTTTAACACATCCAATGGGAAGTCAGCTAAAAACCAGAAGTGTTCATTTGATGGGCTGTTAAAAGTGACACTTCCATTTTCTTAACCAGGATGCAGTGAACCCACAATATACCATATACTGAAAACCATTATTGTTTTCCTATATTCCTCTGTCGCTCAGCCAGTACAAAGCTTAATAAAAAAAAAAAAATAGAAGCATGGATAAGCATTTCTTTGCGGTCCGTTACCATGTACATCTGATAGACATTCACTAACTCGTAGCTGCAGTAACCGCCTTACTTGGACAAAGATTATAGGCATTGGTAAATTGTCTTATTAACCAGCGGAGACAACATATTTTGGGAAAAGCAAACCATATTGAAAGGTTTTAGGAAGGAGGGATAAGCCTGCACCTCCTATTGTCAATGTGCTTCTCATTTGTGGGGAGAGAGAGAAGTAAGATGTTTGTAGATTTAAAGCAGAGTGGAATGTAAATCACTAACAACCACTGTCATGCATGGAGAAAACAATGTTAGATGGTGTTTTTCACATTTTCATACATGGTGGCTAAGAAAACTGCTGTCTCTGTACAATGGCAAGAAGACAGAGTACACAATCATTCCTAAATATGGAACAGCAAGTTCTAAGGACTGTCAACATGTAAAAACAACTTTCAGAATCACTTTGCTGTTGAGTCATTGTCTATGAACACTGTCTCGAAGGACCACAGGAAAAGAAATATTAATTCATAATTGTTGAAGTGACAGACAGAAAGTCGATATGTTTAATTTAATAAAGACGTGAGCTTGTTCACTTTTTAAAGTAAATTTAATGTTGTAAATTCAGTTTGTAAATTAGGTGAAATGAAGGAAAATTTCACTGGACAAACAATACTCAATAAAATCAAGAAATATAAAAAATACAAGATTTTTGTTTTGTACACGTGATTGGATGTTAATGGAACTTCAGATTATTCACCAAACTAATAAACTGTGCTCAGTGTTCTATAGTCATATTAACTTTGCTCAGGGAATAAGGTGAAGCTGAGTTAACTTCAATAATCTAATCATGTGCTAGGAAATAACCCTTTTTAAATTTCTTTCTAGCACGTTTTTGGGTATGTTTTGCAAAGCGAATGTTCATCTAAATTTACCTAGTTTATAATGCTAAGTACAGATTTCTTTTAAAATATAAACAGGATTTTCTTCTTTGGTAAATCAAGTTTACTACTAACCAAAACACTGACAGGTGCCTAAAGTGTTCTGGGTAAGGGGCTTACTAAATAGTAAAACAAGAATCAGTATCACAGCTCTAGAGCCTGCAACATCAAATAAATATGCAGCCCCCATATCTCTGTCCTGCTAGTTTGCCTTTCAACTAACCACACCATAGATTGCTATGGGCATTAATGGGCCTACTATGGTAGGGGCATTAAACTGTGAGCTGCTCTAAAGTACAGTTAGTGACATGACTATTTGACTCTGTAAATTAATGCACGATTTAACCATGTTATATAATGACGTAATAAGGTTGTTTGGCTATATTACTATTTTTGAAACTAATTCTAGAAATCTTATGCATGTGACAAAGTGATGCAGAAGCAGACGTTTACTTACACTACCAGCCCCACACACACACTTCCTTTAGCTCAATTAGCCTACCTTTCCACTACATCTTGGTTTTGCCACCAATTTCCACAACCTATGGGACATCTTTCTGATTTCAACACATGTGCAGTAGTACTTCTATGAATTGTATGGGTTTGTCCCCTAAAGATGTGAACTAGTTAGGTATAAAGATATAAGGGTAGGCAACAGCTAGTTCTACTCACTTTTGTTAAAAGATGCTTTTATTTTAATAGGAATCTTTTGTAATCTTCTGTAAAGTAGCACTCAGAATGAGAATGGCAGTATTGGAAGCTCATCAGGTTTCGCTGTGTGTGCTAACAAGAAATAAGCAGTGGTAGAGCAGTGTTTAGAGAGGGTTAAACTGCTGTTCCTTCACCAACAAACTGCAGACAAGGGAAGGGGGGTAGAAGGTGACCACGATTTTTGCTAAACAAAATGTACAGAAAAGTAAGAAAACCTTGCTATACAGTCTGCAGTCTGGCAGGGCTGTGTATATCTTAATGCTCCATGAACAAAAACACATATTTTTTATATTATGAGCACTTAAAACCTATTTTTTCAAATTTGCCTACCTGTCTTGTTCTGTCTTTTGAAACCACCACTACATATCTCCCATCCTATTGTGTGTGAAATTCCCCCACCTACTAGATTGTAAGCTCTTCAGGGCAGGGTTCTCTCCTCCTGTATCACTGTCTGTATTAGTCTGTCATTTGCAATCCTTATTTAATGTACAGCGCTGCATAATATGTTGGCGCTATATAAATCCTGTTTAATAATAATAATAATAATTATAGCGCCAACATATTATGCATCGCTGTACAATAAATAGGGGTTGCAAATGACAGACAGATACAGACAGGGACACAGGAGGAGAGGACCCTGCCCAGAAGAGCTTACACATGCATATTTTAGAATTGTGTATTAAAAGGTTTAGAGATCCATTTTAGAGCATACAGAGGCTCAGAATGTGGTGCCATTTTTGCAAATAATTTGAGCTTCTGGTATCTCTAAAGCTACAGATCATTTTGACATTAAGATAACCTTTTCCCTTTTTTTTGTTTAATCCTATGTTCCCTTTTAGGTGCTCTGGCTTGGCCACATATATTATAATGCTGTTACTGCTGTACATTCACAATAAAAATTAGCAACTTTTAGCCCTGGAATATGAACAGCATGATAAATATACATGACAAGAACCATACTTTATAAAATGATTAACAGCGCAATTGGTGTAATTCAGAAAACTGCAAACTTTTTTCCATGCAGAATAGTATCCAGAAATTATCTATGGCAGTGGTGTGCTTTTTGTTTTATTAAGCCCTCTTGATGTATTAACATCATTATTCACGGGTGGATGTTTGCATGGTAAAGAGCAGGTCTGACTTCAATTGTGGGCACAAGCAAATCTGGATGTTTGAAAGCCTTCAGAGCAATCAGAGTAGATGAAGCCACAAACCCCCAAATATCCTTTAAAGCAGTACAAAGGAAAAGAGAAAATATATTTATCCACTAATACTAGGCACAATTAACCAAAGAAAATTTTGAGGTTCGACTGTCTCTCCAAATAAACAGTTACACTGTGAAATAATGACTTTGATGATAAATAAAAGATGAATTGTGTGCATCTGAAGCAAGCAACACCAGAAAGTTAACATCAACTGATTTAATAATAATTAAATAAATAAAAAAAAACAATTTTAATCTCACGGTGGGGTACAAAAATAATTTTCCATTCAAAATAGTTTCCGTGACATTATGATGGCGTGTGAATCAATATTTCATTTCACGTGGAGCATAAAGCACAAAATCTCAGCTTCTTTTAGCCTAATTTGGCTACTTGAGGATATCACAAAAAGCTTGGTTTGTAACGTCTATGACTTTGTTAACCGCCCTGGTAGTATTACTGAGCGTGGCTCAGGGTTAATTTTATGTACCAAAAGCCGTAACCCTGAGCCACACTCGGGGTAGCATTGTAAAGATCCTACCTGCTCCCCACCATCCAGCGGCGTACTCCAGCGATGCCCAGCCGGCTCCTGTTTCCCCTGACATCGCATCCCCGAAGTGTTCCATGGGATGTGTGAAGCGTCCGTACGCTGGGGAGGCATGGCATGACAGGAAATTAAAAAGCAGATTACATTGTAATCTGCTTTTAAGGCATTGATCACAGTAATAAACTGATAAAAATAAATCCAAATATTAAATAATTAATACTAATTTAACAATAATATTGTACCCTTGTTTGGACAGATTTCAGTGTTTTTGATTTGATTAAATTATTAAATTAAATTTATTGGTATTATATTATTTTATTAATTTTTATAAATGTTATTTATAATTATTTATATTAAAATTCTTTATCATACCCGGGATTATTCATAACAATTACAGGCCTGCAAAATTAAACAACCAATTTGACTTACTACTGACATAATACATAATCAGACTGCCAGGGAGGTTAAACATTGCATCCTTTCAGCTCAATCCGAGTTTAAGGGGTAAAATTTGTCTATATTTCCTGTGGTGTCAAAGCAATCCCTATCTGTTCATATAAAATTTTAACTAGCTGGAGCTTTTTAAATTGTAGTTAAAATCCACAGATCCCTGGGGTAAATCAGAACAAAAAATTTTCTTGCAGCCCCCACCCAAAAAATATATGGTTTTGTTATATCGATTTAGTAGACTAGATCACCATATAAAATAATGCAATCGGTTGCCTTATTCCATACAACTGATTGCAAAGAATAACAATGGATTTGACTGGCCTAATGTGATGCTGAGGTGCTGGACCTCGTGGCTCAGAGATTTTAAGAGGTAGATTGAATATAAACAGCAAAACAGTGAAACAATCACAACACATACTGACAGCAATGTGAAAATCTGATTTTCACATTAAGAAGACCAGAACAGACTTGAACAGACTGCTATTTATCACAAGATTAAATAGAGGAAAGGTGGCATATAAAAGACATAACAAAATCTTTACACAGGCATTTTTACTACTGAAATTCACTGCTTCGGCATCTTGTTTTGCCACCGACATCTAGTGCGCTTTGCTGTTGCACCAGAGAACTAGCAACAACCATATTGGTTCCTTATTCTAAGGCCTCAATGTTGGACAAATCAGCCACAAGCCAGGATAAGGTTAAGGATAAAAATTGTTATGCTAAGCCAAGACCAAATAGATTTGGAAATTGCAGTTACATAGAAAAAAATAAGAACATTATACTTGTATAAAAGTTCCATGTAATTAGTTAATATCAGTATTTCTCAACCTTTTTAACTTGGGGGAACCATTCAAAAAACATATAGGTCTTTAAGGAACCCCTGCTATAATTATTAAATTCACAGGTCACAGCACATTAGCCTAGAGGTCAGACGAAAGAATGCATCCTACAATGCTAGCCAGTGGGAAGAATGTCATCCTTACAGACAGCCAAAGATATCACTAGTGTTAGTCAAACTGAACTGAAAAACACAAATTGATCATTGCTCAAGAAAACCTTTGGAGAAACCCCTAGTTAGGAAACATTGGTTTATATTGTTCTAGCAAAGATAACAGACTCATACTGATGAGCAATGTTGACTAATTTTTGTCCAGGCATTTAAGCTTTAAAGACTTCTGGCTGTCCTTAACATCTGTCATGATGAAGCAAAGAGCACCTGAACTCCATGTTGACACACTACGACTATTATTTGTCCTATCAAAATGCAATGACTGAAGTACCCAGTTTGCCTTTTATTTTAAAATGTTTGAAAAAGATATTGAGAACGGAAATATTTCACCATTCTTGCATGAATTATTTTTGGGAAGAAAACTTAGAAAAAAGATATTATCCTTTAACATCTCATGACATATATCCATATGTACAACAAGAGAGGGAGGAAAATCACCTTGAATGATTTAAAATGTGCCCCATAATTGTCTCAATAAGGCAAGAGTTCCGGCATGAAGGATCGGCGTCAGCTACATTAAAGAATTGAAAATATCGGGATTATGTGAACATTTGGTTGGCATTATTCCCAGTGCACAAACCACTATAAAAATAAACTTTTTATAAAGGGATTTAGCCTATCGTAACAAGGAAAAATTTCTTCCTTTATAGAGAAGATTGAATTGCCGGATTCTGAAATCAGATGCAATGTTGAAGCGGCTACTTGCTTATCATCTGTCCATCTAGACTGAGGCTCCTTATCACATGGGACAGTTCTTATGTCTTAAGCTGAAAGCCAGCCCAGAATTTTTTTAGTCACATTTCAAAGGGAATCTGACACAGAGCCCAACTTCTGGGTGTGAAAGGAAACAAATTTTCTCATATGTGATTTTAATAGTAAAGATTTCTTTTGATCTCTCTGGTACAGAGAATAAAAGGGACACAGGAAAATCTGGGCACCTTACACAGGATATGGAGATAAGAGAGGTAATTGGAAACATAATCGTGTCACCTGGGAGTTAAGTGGTCGCAGAAAGTGTGGATTTCCACATTTACACACAAAGAAACGTGAACGTGCTTATATACAACTCACAGGAAGGGGAAAAGGGGGAACAACATAAGTAACTTAGCCCTGCTGTTTTGAAAATGAAAAGGTAAATGTCAGGATAAAAATACAGGCTTGATTTTGAAGGTGAAATCTCCACAGCTCTCACCTTTCCTTCTGCTAGATGGAGCTCCACAGACTCTGCAATAGTATATTACACATATCATTTATAATAATAAGCATATTAGTTGTTCAACACTTGTTACCAACATGTTTGGTTCTGATCACTGATTGGTTAAGTAGTAATGCACAAATAGCCTTGGAACCTGTACAATATACCTACAAAAGATTGTAGACACACGAAAACCACAAAATATTTGAGCTTACTAGACATCCCACACCAAAACCAGCACATAGCAAATAACAACACTTATTAGGGCCTTTTCTCTTCCAGCAGGTCTGTGCCCAAATGAACAAAGCCACCCCAAAAAATAATATAGTATGACATTTGCTGTGAACCAAATAAAAATTTAACTTACCCTAACAACATGTTATGAGGTTCTGCTCCTATCATATAAAATCTTCCCTCTACTATGCTTTTTACTAGAATTTCTAAAAGTAATACAAAGATAAATCTAATCTTATGTTCCCCACCTTATTGATTACCTCATTCCTTTTACATACTGCTTGCTCCTAATAGCCTTACGTCCTCACTATCAAGGAAAAAAATGGCCTTGTTTCAAGAGGGACATATAGTACACCGAAATAAAAAATAGTTTCTATCTTCCAGGACCCAGGGAGATATATACATTTCCAAACTTTTCTTTTTGTTCTTATTGGCAAATAAAGCATTACACCAAACACTCAATACAGTAACAACACTAACAAACTTCACTGCATTCCAAAAGATTTGCAGATAGAAATCTGCCAAGTATCTAACCACCTCCTCTATTTACAAACTATTTCATAATGCAACCCAAATAAAAATGCATAAATATCCTTACAAAACATGCTGAGAGAGTGCCTTGGAATGTGAGCTGCCCAATCAAAATGTGGAAAACTATCTGGGATACAGCAAATACAAGTATATTTTGTATAGCATGCAAATATGAACATGAATATTTTTGATGTTATAAGATTCCCAAAACACTACAATTTATTTTTTTAACAACTTTTCACGGCCAAAGTGTAGCCAGCAAAAAGGGTCTTTAGAACAAATCTCCGGAAATGCCCACATATACCTACTTTATGGAAAGAAGTCGAAGGCCTCTTGATTAATATCACTAGTCAACATATACCCTTGAACATGCTGGCTCACATACTGGGATACCCTATCAAAGAGCTACCTTCTAGAAAAAAACTTTATTTTAATTATATCAATATCAATATCACAATATCCAGTCCCCCTTTATCATCCCTCCTTCTCTTTGCTCCTGACTGCCCACACTTCTATCACCATTGTTCAACACACTGCCACAATGGGTTTGATGAACAACTGATCAAATATGACCACTGATCACTCCTATGAAGGAGAGTGCAGCAGTGCACCTGATAAGGACATCCAATTGATGTCGAGCGACTGTTGCTGGAAATGATCTTTTGCCTACTAAATATACAACAACCAAAGCCTTTTTATTACTAAATTTAGGGAAGCTAGGGTTGGGTAAATGCTTGCAGGCAGGCCTAACTAAAGGAATGCAGACTATTACACAGTAATGCACCACATGTCTGTCGGTGTGGACAGATGTTTTATGAAATTTAGTTTACTAAAGCAGAATATAACAAACAACTGACATATTTAATACTTTTTTTCATAGTTTTGCACTTGAGAAATGGCTGAATAAGACTTCTCAGGGTGTGTTCCCTTATGGGGAAAACAATGGAAAATTCCTTTGACGTGTTTTCGAAATCTCTTCTTACTTTATCACATAGAGTGTTCCTCCAGTTTTGTCAGTTTTAATAAAAGTATAAGGACAGTGCAGTGTCACCCCTATAACTGAGAAAGCCCGAATATGGACCCTATTAAAAGATCACTGAGAATAAAGTTATAACCATAACCTTATCTGCACAGAATTTGAAATTAAACATTTTTGTGCTTTTCTATCTGCATTTTCAATAAAATGTGCATGTGTTTGAGGACAAAATGTATTTCTATTTATTAGGTCAGCTTGACTCTACTCAAAGCTGCTTCTTCACCTAATATGAACAGTCGTTATTTTTTCATAGGCTTCACTGTGTGGTTTACACATAAATGTAAAATGATAGGAAATGTTTTATTCCTTCTGTGCAATGTGTAGACAATGAGTTATGGTCTTAGGGCAACAGTTCTAACAACTAACACAATCAAATTACAGGAAGGCTGTTTGCCTTCATGAATGGGTAGTGTTAAGAATGTTAGACAGAGCAGGAACTTTTGTGAAGATGCTCAGACCAAATGAAAACAACCATTTATTTAATACTGCTAAACACATAATGAACATAGATCACCCTATATTATTTACTTCCAGTACATGGTTACAATCTAGCAATGACAGACATGTGGAGCTTCCATAGCAATCTATGTTTTTAATTTACTGTACATAATTCTTTCCCATTTCATCCTTTGATGCAGCCAAACTTCCCGTCCATTCTCTGATTGGGAAATATTTTGATTAATTCCATTGATTCACAATTCCCAGCTTCTTCCACTTATATGCTTAATTTACATCAGAAACCAGTAGCATGACCACTGCTTCAATTACCATCTCTCACATTTCACATTTGCTTGGAAATGTGCAGTAGACTCATTACCCTCTGCTTTACATTCACTTTGGTTTTTAACATCAGCTTTTTATTCTTCATTTTCCATGTTATCTTTTTCAGTTTATTTTCGTGCCTCTAAAGTGGATGTGCACTGCTGGCAGATTTACCTTTATCTGGACTTGAAGTCTTCTTTGGCCAAGTGGGGATGAATTAGCTCCAGCACATGTGCCTTGGAACTACATGCCTATCTTGTTCACTAAGCCACTATTCCTATCAAAAATGCCCTAACACAGCCCAAAGTATTCTCTGGCATAGGGAACCTAATAGTCTCTTCGGCCAGTAAAAAAAATTCTGCCTTTTTTGTTAAAAGAAGTTTCCTTCTGCTTTACAGGCAATTTATCAGGTAGAAGGCCCTTACCTATTTACAGTCAAAATGAAACTGTAAAAAAGGTTTTTGGTTTTAAACATCCTCTATTTTAAACAGCCTATAATAGGTTTTTCTAACCAATTTAGTTTAAGAAATTTAGGAAAATATGTTGGTTTGCAGGGCTTTAGTCATGTGGCTGGTAAGTCTATGTTGTCAATTTCAAGATGTCCCTACTACATGCCTTTGTTCTTCTTCTAACTCAAGCAACTCCACCTCTTTCTTACAACAAATGCCCTTAAATGTAAACCATATGTTAATAATAGTTTTTTCTTTGGAAAAATACAAAAACCATTAAATACTAATTTTGATGCATAAGGCCTGATTTATTAAAGATAGACATTTATGGGAGAACCTGGCTGATCCATCATATTTGGAATGCATCTGGTTCAGGATTGAAATCATTTGCCAAATATAGCAAAATACTTTTAGGAAATCCATTCCAGCTTTGGTGGATCACCCAAGTTCACCCACTCTACCCCATAAATAGACAGTATGTTTTATCTTACATATGTAAATGTAATATTATAGAGGATATAAAGTGACCATGTCATATGAAAAGTGTATGGGGCTAATATTGTTGGCCTTCTGTTCACCATGCTTGTTTCCAGGCTGTATCAGGCTTTAATACTTTGGAGTCACAGACTCATAAAATGCATGCTGTAAATAAGTGTCAAAAAATCTTTTTTGCTGTATTTTTTGGGCGCCAGGATACAAAGTAGTCCACCCAGTCCTGCCCAACTCCTTCACCTTGGCCTATGAACACTTTCACACTGACACTAAGGTCATGACAGTACTTCAGGGGTAAGGAGAATTAAAAAAAAGCAATAGGAGCAATGGAAGGTTGCCCATATCTACTACCTATTTGTTCTAGGTTGATCTGTTCATTAATCCACTATGGCAATGTTAACAAAGCCATCGAATGGGATGACTTTTCAAAAAAATCAGCAGAGTCAGCAATGTCCATTAGGAATCAACACTGCTCAGGTGTTCCAGCTAAACAAGGCCATTGTCCTTTCTTCTAATGAAAGAAATACATAAAATGTGGTCACCTGTATAAAAATGCATTTTTTACCAACAGATTTCCTACATAGTTAAGAAATATGTCTTTGAGCATGATCCCTGCATGAGCCCCAGTATTTGAACTACAGTTTTTTTTTTCTGAGTGAGAGCACATGTTTGGGGCATTACAGGTATATTCATTGTCCGGCCTATGCTCATACGTATCAAATTTGTTTCCAGTTAATGAATTCCACTTGGGTGAGATATAACACTTCTAAGAGCACAAAAGGCCACAGGGTCAAAATATAGTGTGAGGCATACAATCAGCTAGTGACAGGGGAAGTTACTGAGCGATTCTTATCTACTGTCTATCATCAACCAGGACTCATTACATCATGAGTTACATAAAACGGATAACACAGCAAAATAGGCTAGAGACTCTAGAATGTACAACAAGCTCAGTATGCTTTTGACATTCCACACTAAAAAAGTAAATCCACAGGAAAGTCAATTCTACTGAACAAGCAAGACAATTTTCCTGCATGTCCTAGGAGCTCCTGATTTTTGGGCGCTCAGTATACAAATATGTCTCTAGTCTCACAGTTAGAACTTTAATACATCTTTCACCCTTTTTTAACGCAATATGGAGCCTCTCTTGCTTCTCTCACTTGACAAAAAACGAAAAATTGGTGGCTAGACTAGGTGAAAAAAAAATTATATAGACAATAATTCTAAGAAACCAGTTTTCGGGCTTATTCTAAACCTACAAAAAGAAATGTGATTTGACCAGCCCGCCAACCCTTTAAAATACAACTCCATTGCCTCCGGTTTATTTAGTAATATCAAAAACTAACTATTATAAGGTAGCAGACCAAAGTGATAGGCAATTCATGTTTGTATTTAACCACCTGGGCGTTACACTGAGGTCTAGATTTCTGTTCCAAAGCGTTACACGTTTTTACGTTTTTCATGAAATTTTTTTTTTTAAATTGTAGACCTGTAACTTACAGAAATATGTCCGAACAAGGGTTCTAGTGGATATAAAAAATGTTTGAAACACACAATCATGTAAAAAAAAAAAAATTACTTTTAAAATTAAATAAAAGACACAAAAAATCAGCCTAAACAAGAATACATAAATAAATGAAAAATACTGAAAATGCGATAATTCGGTATACTGTATAGTAATATATTTTTCTAAAACACCTCCCTAGTGTCCGTCACATACCTATAGACAAAACCACATAAATATATTTTCTATTATTTTGTATTGGATTGGATACAGGACTTTGTATTCAATCCAATACAAAATGAGAACAAAATTCAAACTCTCATTATGTATTGGATTGAATACAAACTCCTGTATCCAATCCAATACAAAATGAGAGTTTGAATTTACCAATTACATACTTTGTATTTTTTTAATTATTTTGTATTGGATTGGATACAGGAGTTTGTATTCAATCCAATACAAAATGTGTTTGAATGAGTTTCAGTTTGAATTTCCCGCACACGCGCCGACGTCATCGCGTACGGAGGGAGAAGAAGCCGGCCCGCTTCTTCTTCCCGGAGAGGACACCCGACGCTGGAACACGACTGATGGACGATCGCAGCGGGACCAGGTAAGTGATCGATAAACCCGAACTTTTCTCACTGTATTTTCATACAGTGAGAAAAGTTCGGGTTTATCGATAATTGTAACTTTTTGAAGCCCGTACCAAGGTCCGGCTTAACGGTCGGGTGGTTAACATCAATAAATTAAACCTGTTCTCATAGCATTTTAAAATGAGAAACACTTCAGATGCCTAAAGGAAAGCACTGGGACAAGAAAAGATTTGCACTTTGCTCCTTTTTCATGGTGCTTTGTACAATTTTTATTCAAACTAAATATTCTGGAGATTTTAGACTTATTTGTGAGCCTTTTTAAGATGAAAGCAAAGCTAAAAATATCAGGTACAAATTATGAAAAGTAAAGAGTACTTTATCAGCTGCCCAAGTTTGGAATGTTTATTTTCCAGGGAGCTAATCCTAGTTTACATGTCCTGGGAACCAAAGGATGAGATTGTATTTTAGGCTCTGGCCTATTCCATGCTTTTTCTTGTACCTTCAGCAGGTCACTAATTGGTTTAAAAACTTTGGCAGCTTTCATATGTTGTGGTTTTGACAAAGATATAGGAAAGGAATATTCATCCAAAATGGAAGACTGTGTGTCTCACAAGACAGGGGAATGTTTTAGTACCAAAGCTTCAGAACAAGTTTCACGTGTTTTTGTTATTCAAATAACATGCAGCTAATGAAAGCCAAGTTTATAATAAGTTTTTATTTAAATAAAGTTGCAAGCTCCTTAAGTCTTCCAATGTATCTACCAATAACCATTTCACACTAGTGATTTGTAGCTAAACAGATGTAGAATAACCAGCTTAAAAGCATAAAACTCCTTTTTAGCATAGTAAAAAAAATGTCTGTCATAATATGTGGAATGATTATTCACAATTATTTTTACATGTATAAAAGAGATAATGCGCCTCACCTTCCTCCACTATAGGTTTTGGTACCACAAACGGGATCTCTTGAATGGGTTCCATGTATTTGTGTCCAGTGCTCATGATTTTGATTTGTGGCAAGCAGACAACAAGGGTTCCCGGCATGGAGGTCTGGCCATGGTACAGACTTCTTACTGTGCCTGGGATATCACTAGACACAATGGTACTTGGGGACGGTAGACTATCGCTCGGGAAGAAAATGCAGCATGATTGGATCTCCACCTAAAAAATATAATAAAAATACAGAATAATGGTTACATTGTAGAGTAGTCTTTTTTTTTTGTCAAAAAAAAAAAAAAAAAAGATTTTTATGTTTGCACATGAATCTCAAATCAACTTGTTAAATCATTATTTGCTTCAAGTACTTTTAAAGAAAAACGCTGTTGCTAGTTGTTTGGCTGTCCAGCTGTTTTTTTTGTAAAAAAAAAAAAAAAAAAGATTTTTATGTTTGCACATGAATCTCAAATCAACTTGTTAAATCATTATTTGCTTCAAGTACTTTTAAAGAAAAACGCTGTTGCTAGTTGTTTGGCTGTCCAGCTGATCTTGGTGAACTCCTCATTGCATGATTGCTACGGGTCATTAAATATAATTAGACTTTTAGTACCGTTAGGCAACAAGTATTTTCCAGCATGAGAGGTAAAATATGGTTTCTATGTTTCTCTCATTTCAGACTTTTAGCAGCCCACAGAACAAAGAACCTGGTTAAATGTGCATACACAATCAGACTGCCGTGAAGAACAAGAACTGGGCAAAAAATGCTTTACCAGCAAGTTTGGCAAAATTTCTAATTCAAATAAACAGGAAGGAGATGACACTGTCAATGAGATGAAATGTCTTCTTTATGTCTTCTCTTGAGTGGAGGATGGTTAGATTCATTGTCACCTTTTTAGTGTTGCCTGTGTACCCACCTATAAGTTTTGTCTCACTTCTAGTCCCCATAATCCAACACAAAAAAATACATCACAGTCTGGTAGGAATACATTTTTTATTACAGAAACAGCAAAATGTTTTGCATGCTTTAGTATGATTTTTAAATAAAAAAATGTTTTGTACAGAGAACAGGTTATAAGTGGAAAGCCTGAAAAACATTGAAAGATTCTATTTACTCATTCCCTGAAAATGACCATTGGAATGTGCTCAAATCCCACACATAAAAGATGCCATATTTTTATTTCATCCTAGCTATGAAAAGTCCAACACTTGTGCTCAGGAAAAAAAGTCCATAAGTAAAAGCCATGTGTGTGTATAATGAAAAATCTATCCACCTTTCCACAAGTTGGTCCAACAAAATATAACTGCTCTGCAGCACGCTTTGGCACAACAGGTGAGAAAATCCTCTTTTGTTTGCAGTTCATTACCTTTATACCAGACAGATCATTGCTACTGCTATCCAGGGACTGAAATATACTAGAATGATAAGTACTTACACTTTACACTTTGATGAGAAAGCATGGTTCATTTCCAGGTAGGATTTGTTCTCTGTTTTCTTAGCTATGACTCAGTGAAACTACATGTGACAAGTTAAAGAAATCGGGTAACTGCTAATGTTATCCAGAAAACACAATGTGCTAAAGTTAGAGGACTTCATTCTACAACACATGAATAAAAGTTAGTATTTTCCTTACTCGATTTCACACTAACATATTACCAGGCTGGGCTTTTAGACTGCTTAACAGAAAGGCAATAAGACAAAATGATATCCTAATATACTCTGCTGTCAAGCATGCACCTGTAATTATATTTATTAGGGGTCATCTTTCCTGGCTTTAGAGCAAAGCTCCACTCCAATGTAAACCTCAATCCACCTGCCCTCCTGTCCAATAAAAGAACCACAGTGCTAGACAAAGGCTTTTTAGTTACCACCAAGACCTCTAACTCCAAAGAAATAAAGATCTAATAAAAATGTTACCACTTTAAAAGTGGAATGTTTTTGAGTTCCTTTTGTATATCTTTGATTTCTATCTATTCTGGTGACAGAATATAAAACCTAACAGAGGTTCTAATGCACAAAAATTGACAGGGTCATATTGTTGAAATAGTGACAGTGTTTTTGCAAAAGGGGGCCCCCAGACCCACTGATTCGAATCCAAACATCAACCCTGCCAGGTCTCTCTGTCACAATTGGTGTCAATACCTGATGCTTACAGGTAATATGGAGCATATGACAGGATGTCTACAAGTCAGTCACCAAGGATGCGGACACACATTAGAGTCTACATACACATGTATGTAGACTGAAGGTGAATGAACGAGCGTTGTACATACAGCGTTGTACATACAGCGCCATTAAGCTCTATTGAGAGGGGAGAGTGTGCGAAAGGCACCCTGCTGCGCGCTCTCTCCTCTTCACTTGTATTGCAGTCGTCTGTTGCTCGTCATTCGTGAAGGACAATGCCAGATTATCGTTCAATACTAGCCCTAAAGCGATAATTGGACAATAATCATCTGAGGTGTGAATGTAGCCTAAGTATCTGCCCTGTCACATGACACCTGGAGTGACCTCAAATATTTTGAGTGTCTGACAACACAGGACACTTTAGAGACGGGAGGGGGTGTTGCCTTAAAATAACAGCATGTCCGTATCTCATGAAACTTAAAAAAAATGAAAAAACAAAAATTAACACACATACACACATATTCATATCATTAAAGCATACAAATATATATTATGCACCTTTTATTATTGCATGCATGTATTGATGCTGTGATAACAAAACCAACAGGAAGCAAGTCAAACAGAGCACAGACATAAAGCCGGTAGAAAATTTTGCCTTTCACGTCCTTGAAAAGCAGGCAATGACAGAATCAAACACTGGTTAAAAACAAAAGACAACATTTTTTTAGGGTATGCCTTTTTAGACATGGAAATTTTTCTTTAGATTGTAGTGTTCATTTAAGGCCTAATGCCTGTTCACAAATAAGAGAAAGCAACACTGATGAATCAAGAGACTAAGATGAAAAGATGTTTTGAGGTTAAGAATGTTAAACTTTGTTTCTAGGCTTGTAATTGTGGTTAAGATCTCCTATAAGATTGTGGCTTATATTTCCTTCCACAACATAAGATTTAAGGCTTAGCTGGAAACTGGGTTAATCAACATGTTCTGCAGTTCAAAACTTTAGCTATCTACAATAACTTTCTCATTACCTTTATACATTTATATGACAGCCTTCATCTAAAAATTAAAAGAACAAAAATAAAAATACTAAGGAAAGGAACTAAATGGAAAGGTGGGAAAACAATAGAAGATGATATATTGTGACTTAATGCTAATATGTATTATAACTTATTTAATAAGTAACCCTTTCTAATTGAGAATGTCAGATGCAGAATATTCTTAACTTGAATGCAGTCAGTCAAATTGAAGATGTTAAACTTGAATCAAAGCCATGCTTAACAGAAAGTATTTACCTACCTCACTAAAGTACTACTCTATAAAAAAAAAACCTCCTTTGATACCTTTTCAAGTCAACCTGTTCTCAGATATTGCAAATTGAAGTAGTGATATATTCTGAACGAGCACTGTCATTTCCTCTCAAGGTTCCAACCCGCGCAACCTCTTTTCAACAATTAACTCCCTCCTAAACCCTACACCTGCTCCCCCCACAACAACCTTCACTGCCCAAGACATAGCCACCTACTTTAGAGAGAAAATTGAAAAAATCGTACACGGTGTCTATGCTCACCGGGCCACTCCAACCATAGCCAGCCCTTCCAACTGTAAATCATCACTGGCCTCCCTCAGCCCTGTTACTGTGGACGAAGTCTCCTCTGTTTTTTCATTGTCCCCATCTACTACCTGTCGGCTTGACCCTATTCCCTCTGATCTACTCCATGCCCATTCCTCCACCATGGGCCCCGCCCCGAACAAACTATTCAACCTCTCCCTTTCTACTGGTTAATACCCCTCCGCTTTCAAACATGCCAAAATTCTCCCTATCCTGAAAAAAACCCTCACTAGACCCCTCCCTACCTTTTCCCATGTCCCCAAACTTCTTGAACGCCTTTTCTACTAAAGACTCACCGATTACCAACTCTCTCCTTGTCCCTCTCCTGTCCGGATTTTGAGCTGCCCATTCCACTGAAAAGCCCTTACTAAAGTGGCCAATGACCTCATCAGAGCTAAGTTTCAAGGCAATTTTTCCCTGCTCCTACTACTTCTTTCCTCCACTTTTGACACTGTTGATCAACCCGTTCTAATATAAATCATGCGCTCCATTGGTATTTGTGACACTGCTCTCTCTTGGTTTGCTTCCTATCTGTCTGACCGTTCCTTTCAAATTTCTTTCATTGGTAATTCCTCCTCTCCCACTCTCCTCCATGTTGGTGTTCCCTAAGGGTCAGTCCTTTGACCGGTTCTCTTTTCTCTGTACACCTCCTCTCTCGGTAGTCTCATATCCTCCTTTGGCTTACAATACCATCTATATGCTGATGACACTCAAATCTATCTGTCCACCCCTGAATTGTCTCCTTCAGTCCTAGATAAGGTCTAATGCTGCCTCTGTTAGCCATATCATCATGGATGTCTGATGGATTCCTGAAACTCAACCTGGATAAAACAGAACTCATCATCTTCCCCCCTCAAAC
The DNA here is from genome assembly GCF_032062135.1 of Pyxicephalus adspersus. NCBI lineage: Eukaryota > Metazoa > Chordata > Amphibia > Anura > Pyxicephalidae > Pyxicephalus > Pyxicephalus adspersus. Next base: position 21,846,474 of record NC_092862.1, read on the forward strand.
TCCAAATCTCCCTCTGACATATTTCTAACTGTTAATACCACTGTTATTCGTCCTTCCCCTCAGGCAAGTTGTCTTGGCGTCACCTTTGATTCTGCCCTCTCATTTACTCCCTATATTCAGAACATTACCAGGTCCTGCCACTTTCACATATGCAACATTTCAAAAATCTGCCCCAAACTCCTTGTACATTCTCTTATCTCTCGTCTTGACTACTGTAACATCCTCCTCTCTGGTATTCCACTAACCCGACTCTCTCCTCTACAATCTATTATGATCTCTGCAGCTACACTCATCCATCCTTCCCACCACTACTCTTCTGCTGCATCTCATCTTAGATTGCAAGCTTATAGGGCAGGGTCCTCACCTCCTCCTTTGTCACTGTCTGTATTCGTCTGTCATTTGCAACTCTTATTTAATGTACAGCACTGCATAATATGTTGGCGCTATATAAATCCTGTTTATTATTATTATTAATATTAATAATAATAAAAAAAAGATTTGAATTTAAGGATTAGGTTAAGAAGTAGGGGTTATGGTTTAATGGTATGGTCATTAAACTTGAATAATGCTGGGTGCCATTCTAGGTGTAGGAATGAAGGATTTCAGTGTGTAATTCTATGGGATAACAGAATTACCAAGGGTAAGAGTTTGTCTTTAGGGTTTTAGCTTAGGTTGTTATATTTAGTGTGATTCTAAAATAGTTACACCACCATTGCCAAACCAATGTCACCAAATTTATTGCACTGAAAACACAAAAACTGTGTCAGGAAAGAGGGGGGTGGGCGCTAGCAGCAGAGATATATCAGTTTTGCATCAGCAGGTCTTTTAATGCAGCTATTATAGAATATGATCATCCCAGCACAGCATGCAATGAGGCAGAATGAAATTCAATCCCCCCTAGGGTTTCAACCACCCCAAAATTATAAAATCGGCACAGTATTCCTTGTTATAAACCTGGCACACAAAACCTACATATGCATCCCCAATTAAACAGTTCTCTGGGTTTTTGCTTAGAAAACCTGACAAGAATTCATTGCAGGAAAATAGTGTAATTCTGGAAAAATAAATATATTGTTTCACAAAGTCTCTGTTTGTATCTGGTGTTAGTGCTATTTGAGTCATGCGTTGAAGTTAATTACGCCTTTGATAAGTAGTTTATTGATCCAAGGTTGCAGGACGGACTTTATTTATCCTGGACCATGTATTGTTCCAGATGTAACGCATTTAGATTTCTCTAAAAATCCCTGCTAGAATTAGTCACTGTGTAAAGGTTTCAAGGTTTGTTCCTCTTACATCCACAACCATTTTCTGGTTCATTAGGAACAGGTCAGAGTCAAGTTGAGCTATGCCGTCCCTGTTATGTTTAATGAAAGGGAACTGTTCATCTACAGTATACATGTACATGAACAAAAGCGGTACAGTTTCCTTGGAAGCATTTTTTATTTGAAGTAAGGTAAGTAAGGTGTAAATACTTTATTAGGTAAAGGAATAATAATGTTACTGCAATTATGCTTAGACATGTACTATCAACTAAATATTTTAGATATCTTTTTAAAATAATTTTATTATTATTATTATTTCAATTAATATTATTTTTTGCTTGCAGTCCCACAGTCACGAACTGCCTCATTTTTACCCAAAGCTCCAATGACATACCAAACTCCAATGAATGAAAATGAGTCTCAAAATATGAACAATTGCTACTCCCAATGTTACAAATTCCAGCAGCTATTTGCTCTGCTGATGTTGTTGGCACAACATCTTGTAGAGCCCATGGACAAAAAGAATTGATACAATCTGACCTTGCTCATGCTCAAGAATAAAACGAAAACCTGTCATTTTCATGGTGACTGGAAGGGTCCCCATGAATATGCTGTGCCTTGTACTTACATAAACCAAAATCAAACAATACACATTTTAATTTTCGCTTATATAAAATATGATTACATGTTGATTAATAAACAGATCAAGAGTACTCTTGATCAAGAGTACTCCAGTGACAATGTTGCCCTGTCACAAACTTGTACATAATAACCTTTTATTATTGCATAATTCTGTGTAGATTAAAGAAATATGCATCAATATACTTTATATGTATTCATCTACTCAGTTTGTAAATTGGACACCAACTAAACAGGTCCTATTCAGTAACCAGAAAAGCTGAATGCGGAGACTATGGTAGTGTATAGAACTTGAATGACACCTTCCAACGCGAACCACTTGCTTTCAGTTAATTGAGCACTTGTCATTTTTTTCTATTTTACCTGGTACATTGACATGCTTTAACTACCTTTTGCAACATCTGGAATTTTAAGTACAGTATCTGCACCAGAGGAGGGATGGAAAAGCCTTAACTTGATCTCAAAATATAAAATTCTATAGGTCACACTGCTGGTGGAGGACTGCACAATGAAGAAGCTGCCTAATGGTATAAAGTTATCACAAAAAATTGTAGGTGAGACTGCTATTCTAAATATGTATCCAGATTCTAAGTCATATTCATATGCAAACAAATTCATAAATCCGCTGAACCAAGAGTGTATTTGAGGGACTTTTTTAGGTCAATAGGAGATTATTATATTATATTAGATAGACATTACAGACAAGTTATTATGCTTCAACTAACGGTCTTTAACTTCAACAGGTGGCTTATTGTATGACAATGTTAGCATTGCTCCAAAAGGAGATCCACACATAGTGATTTTTTATTTCCCCTAATAATTAAATAGACTTGTCTGATCTGTGGAGATTATTGAAAGTTTGTGGCCCAGGAAAGCATGCTTAAAATAAACTTTTTTTTTTTAGGGAGAAGAATACATTTGCGATTTGCAACCAATTTAACCTGTAAACACAAGCTGTTGCGGTATTGTGTGCAATAAGCTGGACATTTAACCAACAATGCCTCTGTTAGAAGTCTATACAATTTCTCTAGTAATCACCAGCACAGGATGTCAGTACTGGATGGGGATATCTCCCAGAACCAATAACATCTGGCAAATAGTAGTTGATACTTTTAATGTAAACACATATGAAGTATTAATTACACACTATAGAAAGAGTAGATTTTTTTCAAAACTAAAAATAGCAAACATCGGGTCTTTATTCAAATTGTGCTGAAAGAGGAAGGTATATATTTGATAGATTATGATTTGATTGATAATATATTTGAAAAAATGTACACGGTGTATTAGCCGTTAAAAAAATTGGGTACACCCCTATTTTTACTTCCACTTAAAACTCAAAAAATCATAATCAGGTGTTTATATTAGGTATAAATGTTTAGGCCCTACCCAGTAGTATCTAGTTAAACCTCGGTTATTTAGTGTCTGGCATTCTTTTTGCTACTGATGTGCGTGGTACTCTCATGTAAAAGTCAGAAAAAAGCTCTCTAAGGCACTCAGAATAATGGTTGAGTCTAGCAAGGTATTTTAAAAAAGTATGCCAACTTAGTTAAAAAAAAATCAATAATTTTGTTGAAAAGAATGGCATGGTGGCATAGATCTTTCCACTGTATAGTCAAATAAGAACTGCAAAAGGGATTATAACAGCTTTTGAAGACAACTTACCTTTTTCTACAGTATACATTTAATGTATTGATATTTTGTTGACAAACTGTCTTTGTGTTTAAAGCTAGTATATCACCTTAATCTGTAGGTTGTTTAAATAAAGATCCAGTGTTTGCCTGTTCAAATAGGTTGAACAAAATCAACCATTTTCATAGGAAGTAAATGCACTTACAATATATTTAAAATTCAGGAATCTCTGTAAAACTTCCATTATGATAGTTCTCAGAATAATTAAAAAATAGGATAGGTATTAATGCTGGGATTCCCACTGAGAGGGAGGTCCATAAAATGATTAGCATGTAGGATGCCATTACTTCTAGCTAAAACCATGGCATTAATGCAAAATTGAATATTGATCAAAGTTTGCATTCTGAGGAATCTTAAATTTGTAATTAAAGTGAAAATCTGTGAGACACTAATGACAATCAAGTTTAGTAAGCTTTGTTTCAGACCTAATTTAAAAAAAGTTATTTGTCTACCAGACAGATAACCTTGGTAATTACAAGTGGCAAATTGTACTTTTGCATTATATATTATTATTATCATCTAAATCAGCAAAACATACTTTTCATCATACGTTTCATCTGAACAAGAACTATCCTAATAGATCTCAGATAGTTTACAGCCGTAATTGTAAAACATGGTACCAATTAGCAGGATATCTAAACATATTTGTCACTAACACCTTCCTAGTGATTAAATTACAGTCATTAAAAATAGAAACTGTTTACCTTAAACCATGTCCAACAAGCTTTGAGTAGACCACCCACAGTCGCAAAGTGAAATGTTATTTTCACTTTCTTTCTATCTGCCTGTGTGATTGTTAATGTAACATGTGACAAACTCAACATCAAAAGGCAACCTTAGAGCCTATATAATCCTAGGTTTTTGGACAATTGATGAACAATTTAATGCATATTCTTCATAAGTGTCATTTCCATTGTCTGAATCATTGAGTACAACTTAGCCAAGCAACCTATATTCACAGAAACTTGCCATCACAATATGATCAAAAATGTTGCTCTACTTGACAATTTGATTGAAGCATGTAAAAACTCTTGAAACACTGGGATGCATATGGTCTTTTAGATATTGCTGAAATGCTATTTATGCACATGTTCACATATGTTTGTGTTATTCAGAGAAGAAAAAAAATTGATTCGAGTTAGGTCTAAGTTATCCATTTTAGGACTACAGTCTCTGTTCTATATCAGTATTCCCTCTTAATACTTTCATTCCTTTTTGCCAGTCAACCTTCTTTCTACTACAAAGCTTCATACAAACCTGACAAAAGGACAGGTCACTTTTAAGCTGCGTATTAGCATAAAGATGTGACACTGCTAAATGAAAGGAAGTAGAAGCAGAAATAAGTTAATAGCAAGGAGTCCTGGAGCTGGGGGTCACATCTTGTTCATGGAAACCATCTGGTCGGGACCCGCTGAGCCACACCAAACACAAATGATTAAAAAAAAAATCCTAGTCATTAATGCATCACAGCTGTAGCGAACGTTACTTCATTTTTCCATGGCAACGCCGTCTCTGTTTCAAGGATCTTGTTACAGTTTTGGTAGCAACGTGTTCTCTGGCCAATATTGGACACATTTATGTGTTAAAGAAGAGGAATTATTGCAAATTCTTGAAATAGAATCACCTCCTATTTTAATTCCTGTTATGTCAAGTGCTGCATATGAAAAATATCAATTGCTAATGATGAAGCGATGAAGAATGTCATGTTACCATCCTGACTACATTTGCAGAAGCAGGCTATGTCATTCTAACATTTTACAGGTTTCAGGAAGGTTAAATAATTACTTGAATGAAAAAAGTAGGATGCACAAAAAGTCACACTAACAGAATTAAATAAATAGTATATCTAATTTGAAACATTTTCTATTTAGTAATAAAAAAAAATTGAACGTATATGTGTGTATGTATAGGGCAGTGTTTCCCAACCACGGTTTTGTGAAACCCTAAGGTTCCTACAGATGCTGCACGGGGTTCCGTGAGCAATAAGCAATTTGAGGCTGGTATTACAGGGATGTCCCCATTTTACGCCTTTTAAGATTGAGAAAGACTGGAATAAGTGTGCTTTATGTATGCAACTATTTTTTTTCTTTTAAACGCTGTAATAATGTCACAAAGCTCATGAAAAAGTCTGAACTGGTGGAGGGATTTAGGGGACTGTTGTCTCAATTCTTTTCAGAATTAATTGTAAGAATTGCTGGCTGATAAATTTTACCTGAACACAAAGATCTTGGTTAGATGATGACAAATAGCTAAAGGGAGAAGGGATCCCCCTTACTACAGAAGCACACATCGTATAAATAATTTAAGAACTTTCCTTTATTCCCTGTTCAGTACATTTTAAAAAAATTAGATATTTCTTCTTTTTAGGTTAATGGTAATTGTGAGCAAAATAGGAATGAACAAATAACCTGGTCACTAACTACAGATATTAATAATGCGATAAATGTGACCAAAATAAGTGACTGATGCAGTGTTTTTTGGCATTGGTGTGCAACTGGGCGACAGCATAAAAATGAAATTGGGAGATGACGTCACCCTATAAAATAAGGAATGTTACACAAGGAACACCGTTCATATCAGGATCACCAGGTGTAGATTTTATGTAATAATATTTTTTAAATTTCATAAACATGTTACAAAATATAATATTTTAGTAATTTGAATTCAGTTTTGTTTTTTAGTGATTTAGCAATGCAAATATGTTGTAAAATGAAGGCTGCAGCCACATTTGGTCTAAAGGGTCTTGTTTCTAACTTAAGCATTTTGGGGAAAGAGGAGGCGGTGGGAGATTCTCCATGAGTGGACCTAAATGTGTGTGTTACAGCTAGACTGGATGACAATAACCCCAAAACATGGTTTCATTGTTTGCTACAGGCTCAGCTATGGAACATTAACTTTGTTATATAAGTAGTGTATACAACGCCTGAACAACTACACAGGTAAATCACTTTTTGCTAAATGATGTGTTTTCTATTTCAACGCTGTCTGCTAGACAAGGCTGTATGGGTTTAGGAGATGGTTTCACTTGATATTTCAGCGTTTAATGAGTCAAAACATCCTGTTCAGAGATGAAGCAAGCATTCCAGATAGTACTGCTGCCCATCTGTTAGGAAGCATCATCTGTAACCAACTATGTTCAGATGAGGGCACAAGCAGTAACCATGAGCAGATGACAAATCATGGCAGAAGCAAATATTTTCATTGGTCATTTTTAGTGTAATTTTCTTCTTATGCACCATTTGGCCATTGATTCAGAAATGTGATTTTCATTCATGTAATAGAATAGAAAACAGCAGAATCACTTTAGTGTTACTGCTACTTCCTTGCCATCATGCCATACAACAAACACAAGCCTAAAGAGTAATTTCAATAAAAAAAATAATAAAAATCACCCTATGGCTCCCTAAGCAAGAACCCCCCCACTGCAGAAGTTCTTGTTTCCCAAACTAAAAGAAGCTTCCTCCATTAGATATATCTTCAGGCTTAGCATTTTTTGTCCCTCACACTAGAGGTGTTGGTTTTACACTATGTCTGCAGGAGGGGGCTGTAGTTATGGAGAGGTAACAGGGTAGGAGAAGGGTTTTACAGGATTTGGTAGGAGGGTTAGAGAGGGTGTGCTGGATCAAAGCTACGTACACATCCTAGATGAATGTCACATGAGAAGAAATGTCAGCAAAAATCTAGCTTGTGTACAGTAAAACCCCTAACTCATTCATCATTCCATCATGTTGGCTTAATGAACATCAATTTTGTGGGTACAATTGCAGTCCTTTTCTATACAGGTGAGCACAGCAGGGTATCAGTCATCCCCCACCCCCAAATAAAAGTATAGTGATGTGTACAAAGCTTGTTCATTTGTTTTATCCCTGGAAAAAAAATAACAAAAATCTGATGCCTGTACAGGGCCTAAGCCTGAGAGAGAGAACCCTATTGCAGCATAAAAGGAAATGTGTTGAACACACCTTTTGTTCTAGTGTTACTGTATTTCTAGAAAAGCATAAAGGGAAAATTACTGAGATTTCACTGTAAGTAACTAGGACAAGTAAACTAAAAGCTGCAACATAAAGGAGCAGTACATGTTTTTTGTGTCATAAAGTAGGATGAAAGGAATGCTGGGGACTCACTGCCGCTATAGACACTTGCTCCTAAAAGAGTAAGCAAGGATATGAACTGGCAACCACAGCTTTGAATTAACTGACTGGTGTTTTGTTTGTTTTACACATAAACTTTGCTAATTAGTAAAACTGTCTATGTAAGCTCCAGGCAATGAGAGTAAACAATCCTTTCTTTGTAAAAACAAAGTTAAAAAGCATCCTGTGTGAACTTAGTTTCATGGAGCTTCTGGTGCTGATCACCTACCTTCCCATACATTCCTACTACTGAATTAGGATCCTTATTTTAAAGACTGAATATTTTTGTACCATGTTTTTGATTTCAAGAAGACACTAAATTTCTTTTACCATCTATGGTCCCACCATTCTAATCAACCATCTGCAACTTGCTATGCTATGAGAGTATATATATATCTCCCACATATTCATTTCATTTAAATATGTATCCTATTTTAAAGTTATTTCAGACTTTCATCATTTTACTAATTTGTTTCTGAACCTGGTATTGACCAGGTAGAAATTAAAATAAACTAAACCAAAAACAGGCTTAGCCATCTTTTCATATGTAGCTTCTCTCCAGCAACCTCTTTTTTTATTTTACACATATAGCCTTTTGTATGTATACATCACCCATGGAATCCAGTTAAAAGGCCATGAGAACACAAAAATAAAATCATAAAACTCAGTAGCTTTTATTTTTTGTTTTGAAGAGAGAAGGGAAGTATTAAAACCTCCGACAGGTTATAAATCTTTTTTTGCAGTCTGTGTACTATTGGCAAAATTTTCCTTTACATCCCACCTAAGGGACAAGATAGGATAATAGAAAAAAAGCTACCAAAGTAAAGGAAGTTCTCCTACTTAACAGGTGTCTCTGAAACAGGTGTCAAAAGATTTCTCCTTACCTTTATCTTGTTGTTTGTGTCCCTTCCTGGGGACACAGATAGTAATAAAAACTTAATATAGGGTGTAATCTTCCTTACTCTACAAAAACCTAAATTAAAAAAGCAAAGAGTTCCATTTCACTTTACTTTATTTGAGAGATTGAAATCTGTTATGAGTATGCTATTTGGCTGTGTGTAATAACCATAAAATAGTTTGTGCAGATTAGGAGAAAAGATTGGGCTGTTTAAATCATAGCAGCAAGACGGTATATCATGATCAGAGTTTCATCTTGTTTTTCTCTAAAAAAAAACACGAACTGTTAATCGCAGCCAAGTTTCTTGTGAATATCGGTATAGTTAAAGAATCAGCTTCAGCTAACTTGCGGGCAAAAAGAGGCACATAATATTTCCTGTGAATAGAGCCCTTAATGTTCTCCTGTAACATAGGAGCTTTATATCATTTTCACGGTGGCTTACAAAAACATCTTTAAATTTACAGTTCATTTACAGCAAGAATTTCAATCATGGTGCCATGCCATGATTCCAAACCAAAATTAGTTTAGTAGTACCAGTAAGAACATCCCACTTCAAGAATGTTTGCTCATATATGTAGCTGTAAAGCACTAGTATGGATAAATGTTTCCATCAGATATGTTCTACTGATCACTGGAATTATAACCTGCCTAAAAAAATTTCCAGATCATTATGTACAGCTTTTGGTTACCACTCTGCAATGAAGCAAATAGCTTTTCTATTCCAGATTCCTGAAAATTCTGCTTTCTGATCATGTACAACTTTTCTAAGGAACAATAATAAATTCAAATAAATTTGTATGGTGCAAATATGTGCTAACATACTGCTAAGATTAACCCAAACCTTTCTTCAAGCGCTTCAGTAACCACCCAAAAGCAGCAGTGTGGTTGCTGAAAAGTGCTGAGTGGTGCACCTGGCTAAAAAGAGCTGGGGGAGAACACTGTGAATATGCCAGTTCCAATGTAAAGGAGTCCCCCAGGCAATAGTCATCATTAATAGTATTAGACTCAATGCATAACCCCCCAAACCAATGAAAGCAAGGACAGTGATTGGCATATATCAAAGTAGGGACTGGCCAAAGAGGGATCACTTTTGATACAGTTGGTTGGCTAGAACATAGATTGCAATAGAGAAAAACCAAGAAACTGTTTATATGTAAAAGTTGTATAGCAATAGTATATAGCAGTGTGCAGAAGGTCAATTCAGACATTTCAGTGCTGTGGTCACACTCAACATGAGGTTACACTCCCTTTAACCCTTCCTTGAGTTTGAGCACAGCCATCTACCCATGAAATTCAGCACCATCTAATTACTGAATGTAAAAAGCAAAGCATACCGATGTTCAAACAGAGAGATGGACGGGATGCAATATTTACATACATACATTTTCCAATTTATCAAACCCGCCATTGATAAAGCACATGTGATGAAGAAGAAATGCTCAAATGCTACATTTATCCTGATATTTGATCCATGTTCTCACAAAGGAAAGTGGTTTTCACTTAGAAAGGTGTGGTGTTTAGCTGAAAAACTGGTAGAATTTTGTTAATAGCATATAATTAAATATAATTTTGAGAATGCATCAGGAGGAGCAGGATGCCCAAAGGTAGCTAAAGAACATTGAAAAAAAAAAAAAAAAACAGAGCAAGGTTCTTCAGATTCATTTCCATTTGAGACCTACAATTAATATACAACTTTGCCTGCACCGACCTTTCAACATCATTATTATTACCTGAAGTGTAAGGCGCTTTACAGCATTCCATACAATTCCCATTAATTCCTTCATCCTCTCTTCTGGTGTCTTGCTAACCACTTTGGAGGTTTGTACCACTTTTGCCGGAACTGACAGAGGACGGGATTCTGCAAAACATAGGAAACACAGTTTTTAGACACCATTTTTAATGTTTTCCAAAAATAAATGATCAAACTATAATTAGATAGACAGGAGTAGTTTAAAGAAAACTAAAACCTTTTTTTTTTCTAACCCCTCCTTCTAGTACCCATTGAAAATCTAATTTTCACTTGACCACACTACAGCAGATCCTCACTCTGCATTGTATTGGTATGCGCTCAGACACTGATGCAAACTCTCCTGGCCTGTCCCTTGCTTTTAAAAAGTGGATTTAAAAAGGTCGGAAAACAGTAGGGACCACTAAAACTAGCAGAAAGCAGCCCTCTCAATCACAAAGCAACAAAATTAACTATAATGCATGCAACCTATACTCCAATCTGGACACTTATTCTTGTGTTCTAATTGGTGAGAATACCAAACATAAAAAGTGTGTGTAAGTGTCAGGGTTCTACCAACAGCGAGGAAGCAAAAGTATTGGTGGTAGAAATCAATTTCAATTTTAACAATTTCATAAGGTTGCTAAATTGTGGGCAAACCACAGGTTCACTTTTTCTTCACTTTGATGACTTTCATTGTTTCTTTCCTGGCTCAGGACTGTTACTGTTTGAATATGACTGTATTGGCTATTCATTATCTGTGCAGCCCTAAGTAGTGTGAGGACAGAACCAGCGCATATAATCTCTAAATCAATCCTTCTGCTGCTTACCCACTGCCTTTTTAAGGCTGCTGCACACCCCTTCAAAATATCTGGTTCTTTCGTATGAGGAGAATAGCTTTTTCAATGCAAACTTTTTGGCAAACAGAGTCGTGGGGGCATATAATAATGTATGTGTCAGCTATGAAGGGGGTATGACATTAGGTGAACCTCATATTTTGCCTTGAAGCAGAGCTTCAGCTATGAAACGAGAAGGCAGGTCTTTATTGCAGAAAGTAACAGGAGATGTACCTTCTGCAACTAAACATATTTACCTATATACCCGAGTATAAGCCGACTTTTTTAGCACCCAAAATGTGCTGAAAAAGTAACCCTCGGCTTATACTCCAGTCAGGTGCGTGGGTCCCTCAAGAAAGGCACCCTCTGTCAGCCGATTCCTGCTACTGCCTCAGCAAACCCTGCTGAACAAGGCCTCCTACCTTGTCGCTGCACACCCGCAGCATCCTCTGACCGATCCAACAGACGTGTCCAGCGGTTTCTGTCCCCTGATGAAAATGTCACCAGGCTGTGGCGGAAATACGCTGGTCGCAAAAGCTGGAAAGATGGTGGGGATACGCTGGAGTTACGGCGGCTACACGCCAAATTCAAAAGTGCGAAAGGTAGTAATTACAGTTACAGTGCAATCTGATTGTCATACAACATTGTATGACATTAGATTACTACTACTACTGACCCTACAGCCCTGCCTGCACTACACTGACACTACTACAGTGGCTGAATGCAGTACCGCTTTGAACAGCTTTCATCCACTTTTTCCAGACAGAATCATACCGTCGGGGAGGTTAACGAGAATTTAGTGGTTAGGTACAGTAAGTAGTATACCTACCTAAGCACTAAATTCTTACTATGGTATTTGTTTACTGTATTATGGCTTTGCTGTTTTTCTTTCTGGAACTGTAAAGTTCCCTGCCAGTAGCTGCATCATTTCCCACCCTCAGCTTGTACTCAAGTCAATGCCCCTGATTCATCAAGCAGAATCGGATGATCGCTCGCGCATTCGTATTCGCGATCCGAAATCGTACGCCGTCGCGCTATTCAGCAACTGAAAAAGCTCGCGGCCGGAGCCGCGCATCTCCGGCAGCTTTACACTGGCGAGCTTGCATTAAAAATGAAGCATTAAAGATTCTAATTGACCTGTAAAGGACTGTAAATAAGCACAGAACAGAGAGCAGGTGCGCGCTAATTAATTGCTATGATCGCACCATTGAGCTTAACAGATCCTCCTTGATCGCGCAGCTGAAATCTAATCGCCTTAATTGGAAAGATTCGCGGCCCCTATTGCTCATTATTATGAAGGCAGGAATCCGGCTGGCAGTGAGGAGGCGCGTGTACGAGCACACTCGAGTCCGGACCGCGGTAAACCGCGATCGCTGGCCGCGCGTACTTTTGCGCTTCTAGCGAGCGCGGATTTTATTGATGAATCAGGGGCAATCAATTTTTTCTGTTTTCCAAGGTAAAAATAAGTACCTTGGCTTATACTCGGATCAACTTGTACTCGAGTATATACGGTAACCACCTGCTTGCTGTCTTCTTTTCAAAAAACAGTAAGCTGCATAGAATTTCATTAATGAGTTTAGTGTACCCTGCCAGGGATGTGCTGGGTATCCAGGCATTTCCAGTGGAGCTGCCAGAACCAAATGAACTGGAGGTACATCATCCCAGCTTGGCCAATCAAAATGACCGAAGACCTAATTCAGGAAGAAGATCAGGTGAAGATGGCAGCTGTCCTGCTTGAGCAAGGACAGGCGTGTGCAAATGAGAAATTGTGACCTGCTAGTCACTTTGTTTTAGTTTTAAGATTTTATTCTGTTTTAAATAGATATACTGGTTCCCTTTCAAACTTTGAATTTTAGGTTCCAACAAAGTGAAATGAAAAATAAAAGTAGAATCCACTAAAACTCAAAACAAAGGAATAAAGAATTAAATTCTAAACAAAGTTAATTTTAGGTAACTTTCAAATAAGCAAGTAAAATACACGATGCACATGTAAAGCATCTTTTATATAAAAAAAATATTAATGGATCCAAGCTGCACAAAAAACACCAATACTCTTAGAAGGCCTCAACTGAAAAAATATGGGATTTTACTTAGATATGGCAATCTGCAGTTAAACACAGTTTTAAGAAGATTCTGAATTCATTGTTTTCAGACATATGTGAAGCGTATTTTATTTTATATGGAGACCACCCAGGAATTCAGGGTGGTCTCATTTATCAAAATATACTTTAAAAAGCACATACATGAGGTTTAAGCTTCCAGATATGAACTAGTGTTTTTACTGATCTATAGTATTGACAATGAAAATATTGGCTACATACATAACTACTGTATTCCTCAAAGTAGGTATTTATACTCCATAGGGATTAGGTAGGATGCTTAACTATACAGTACCTTTCAGCTACTCTGCACAGTGATTATATAAAGAGCATGAAATAAGGCCCTTCAGTACAACACATTAACTGTGTCCAAATAGGTAGAGAGCTAATTATTAGTTCCTTCTCCAAACAAAGTAGGGTTTAGTGCTGAATGGCATGCTCCAGGAATGTTTGGTTAAGCAAATGAAATCACGTTACACATGATCAAAGACTGAGTACAATCAACCCATCGTAACGCATAAGAGCAATTACCACTGCGCCTCTACGAGCACTTACTGAAAGCTAATGCCTTGAATTGTACTGTTTGATCCATTTTATTTATTAAACACTAGACTAGGTATTGCTGAGGGAAACGATCGCCAGAATACATTACTGCACTGTTTCACAAGTCTTACTCTTGGGACGATGGCAACACAGCATCTATTTTTTTCCCCCTCAATGTCTAAGTTAATGAACAGTAATTCAACAATGTCACAAGTTATTTGATAGATTGGTCAGAAAAACATTTCATGGTTCACCGATTGAATTTATCTGTGAACATACACACATTTAAAGCATAGCGGGTACTTGGACTAAATTGATGACTACACATAGGAGGGAATACGATTTAACAATTCGCTGGGGTTCTGGTTGATAAATAAGTGGATTCATTTATTTACTCTTTGCCTATCACTACACTCATATAATAAATCCCACAACAAAACCATGCAAAAAGTCACAGGGGAATTACAAGACACAGTAGGGTTGGTCAAACATGTCCAATGTCTGCAAGTAATGCAAAAGTCTTGACCATCTCCTACATGGATTATGAAATTATGGAATTGTAGTGGTTTGCTAGTGGGCTATAATGAGTGTTTTCAAGAATGGAAAACATTTGTTCTCATACAAAGATTTTAAAAATATGCCAGGGCTCTGCATGGAAGGCTGCTTAACACATGACTTATCAAATGCCTTTGGGTAAGACAACTGAGGGTTATTATTATTACACAGTATTTATATAGCCCCATCATATTACGCAGCGCTGTACAAAGTATATAGTCATGACACTAACTGTCCCTCAAAGGAGCTCACAATCTAATGTCCCTCCCATAGTCATATGTCATTATTGTAGTCTAAGGTCGATTTTTTTTTTTTGAGCCAATTAACCTAACTGCATGTTTTGGGATGTGGGAGGAAACCAGAGTACCCGGAGGAAACCCACACAAACACAGAAAGAACCTGCAAACTCCATGCAGATAGTGCCCTTTCCGGGATTAGTTCCTGGGACCTAGAGCTGCAAGGGCAAGAGTGCTAACCACTGAGCCACTTGAAAGAGAGAGGTGCTGGAACTCTGGAATAAAGTTCTATATATCCCTAAGCTCAATATCAGAGCTTTTCAGATTTTGCATTGCACACCTTATTCTTATTGGGAATCTGCCCTCTCTCGATTAAAGCTGTTGACCACTACTACTGAGAAAAAAAACATGTAAATCCTACATTCTAGAATTATCATAATGACAAGTCAGACTGGTAGGCTCAATTTTCTAAATTTTCTCACTTCCTGTTGCATCTTTACAACAGAAGGCAAAGCGAAATCTCTTAACCCTTCCCTACTCTATTTAAGAATTGAAAACCCACTACACTTTAACAGCAAAGATAGAAATAGGTGCTTTATTAGTTAGTTGCAAAAACCTGGTTTAAGGAAACATTTTCAGTTTTTTTTTTCTCTTTTACAAAATTTTTGTACATATACTTTCAACTTTAACATTTGCTGGCTACTTCTGGCAGGCCTAAAAGTCCCACCCACAAAATGACTGACTTTAATGCATGTGGGGAATATACATTTTAAATTTTAAAGATGTAAAGGGTAAACAGAACAGTTTTAAAACAAAAATTACACAAAAATATATTTCACTGATTTTCAAAACCATTTGTGCGGTTTCCATCCAGAACATTTCAGGCAGATGTTAAGTCTTTCCAGCAGGTGCACTTAGATCTCCAGATGACATCACAAAAAAGTTAATTATGTGAAACTGCAGCTTTTCTACATTATTTTTTATAAAACTGTAATAACCATTAGAATCTCCACAATTATGGTGGTTTATAAGTTCTTGCTTTGGAGTAAAGCCTCTTGAATGACATCATCGCAGTGTGAGTAACAGAACCCCGCTAACATCACAGGCTCCCAGCTGAATATGTGCTGAGGTGTCACAGTGGATCACAACACAACACTTGTACAGCTCATGTAGTCCTGGCGACAGCCATGGAAATCAAATTAGAGGACATCACAGTATATGAACATGTAAGTTCTTCAAACTTGCATTTGAACAGAAAACCATTTTCCCTACATGAAAAAAGAATGGAGCCAAATATGAAGATGCAAAGTTCTAGGAAGGTATTTAATTCGAACAGTTAAATTAATCTTTATTAACATTTTGTCTAACACCTCTCTTTATAAATCACCACTTTTGACCTTTTGGGCAACATAAAATGTAAATGTATTTGACAGCAAAAGGAGATTTGCGTGGCCAGAAAACAGCTGCTGGCATTATTCAGGTTTTTTAAAGTAAATCACCAGTCTTGGTTTCCAAGTCAAAGTTTTACAAAATTGAGCAGAAAGCACAGTGGTACAGCTAGTTTAATGCTCTTTTTGTTTCAGAACATATAGAAATGTATAGAAACCCCCATATATTCAAATGTGAGTACAGAGAATTGTTTTAAAAAAGACAACCAGATTAAAATCTGCTTTGAACGTTTTTATATAGATTCTACCCCAAGCTATGAAATAGAGTTAGACAGACCAAGCCTTAAGAAGTAACACCTTCCATTAAACATTTAGGAAACTGATTGAATTATAGCTTGAGCATATGACAAACCACTTAAAAATGAATGGCACACCAATGTTCCAGGGTAACGCAGCCTTTATGCACATGTGTTGCAGCACATGCCTTGTGGTGTTCTCAAAATGAATAGTGATGTAATGTTCTAATGAATGTAAGGTATCTTAGTATGCTTTGTTGCAGACAGGACCTAATGCTCCCCCTGATGTAATAAATTTACCAAAATACTTAATTTCATGCCCGGTCCTGAATACTTCACTGTGTGCGCCTGTCTAGTACTGCACACCCTTTGGAGAAAAAAGTCCCAGCAGTGTTTAGCTCTGAATGCGTGTTGCTCAGCATTTTGATTTCTATAGCTTATCTATGATTGTTGCAGCTCCCAGCCATATGATTCCATTCTTAGGAAAGAACAGCTAGAACAGGAAGTATCTGTAAAAGGTGAAAATGTAGTTGTGTCTAACTGGACAAGCTTGCACAGTTAATAATTATGGAGCAGGGCTAAAGTTGTGCCTGCTAGAAGAAGGGGGGGGGGGGGGGCATGAAGACAACTTTAATTACCAGAACGCTGTCCAGCATGTGCTTGAAAAAAATACAACAAAAACAACCACCACTGAGGAGGCAAATATTGTACATATACTCGGGCAAAAACCAAGATGTTTTGCTCTCAAAATCCCAATAGAAAAAAAAAAAACTTAGTTTATACACAGGTCACACCAGTAGACAGTGTTATCTTTATGTAAAGTGTGCAACAAACTCTTGCCTTAGGAAACAAGTGGAGAACACATTTATGGAAAAAGCAAAATCTAAAGGTGGCAAACAACCATTCACAAAAGATAACACTGGGGAATGCATTTTTTTTGTTAAGTTAGATCTTACACTTGTTTTTTTTTACTTATTTTTGGGTGCTGAATCCAGAAATGACCCCAAATTTTTGCTATCACATCCAGTTTTTATGATACAAGGTACCCTCAAATTTTTGTCAAAAAACACAAATTTTACATACAATAAAAAATAATGAAATAATAACTTGAAATTATCACTGTTTTTTTAAATTTCTTTTGTTCATACATGAGACTTATTATTACTCTGATTTTTTTTTTTTACAGTAAAACATCTGAAAATGGTTTTGGAGGTATGGAGGTAGGCGGTTAAAGATAAAAATTTACGCCTATAGCTTTTCCTGGAGTGTTTAGTGTTAGGACAATCCCGCTGGATGCTCCAACAATAGTCAGCCATCATATGTACATCCCCCATCTACCCTGACACCATCCTTCCATGACCTTCAAATCTTGGTGGAATCGTTCACCATGCTCATCACCGACTGCACCTAGGTTTTTCATGAAGTTAAAAAGATGGCTACGCAGAAAATGCACCTTGATGCTCATATTGCAACAAAGCAGTTTGTAGTTTTTCAAGAGTTTCTGGACATTTTCTGTGTAATTATTTGTTTGTGTGTTTCAAAGAAAGTCCTTGACAATGGCTTTGAATGATAACCAAGCATTCTTTTCGACTTCTGACATTGTCCTGATGAAACGTTAATCTTTAATGGGCTGCCGAATCTTCGGACCTTCAAACACACCGGCCTTTATTTTTTCAAATGACAGGCAAGGAAATGCCAAAATGAGGTAGTTGAAACAGTCTCCTTCAGTTGGCAAAACTTTAACAAACTGCTTCATCAGAGCCAGTTTCATGTGCAGAGGCGGGAATATATTATTCTTTCTATCAACAAGTGGCTCATGTACAATGTTTGGATCACCTGGTTATAGGGCAGATCTTGGAGGCCAATTACATTCCACCCAATGCCTCTCACAAGCTCTGCTGTGCCACATGCACAGATAACAGGGATACTTGATGTATCCACGTTGCTGACCAAGGAGGAAGCATACCATTTCAAGGTCAACACAGATAACTCAATTGTGTTGGTGATATTGCAACAACTCAATGACTCTCTTTATGTCTGTATATTCTTCACAAAAAGAAACTGAATGGCCAATTGGGACTGACCAAAATATATTACCATTGTAAAGGAGAACGCACTTTAATCTCCACTTTGAGCTAACGATGAATTGTCGCCATTTAGTTGAGGTATAGATTTGAATTCCCAATTCCTCCATTACACCAGGTATACTATGGCAATACATAAAGCCACTGTTAGTTCTAAAGTACTGCAGAATTACAATTTTTCTGCTTCGAAAGTATGATACCTTCGTTCCTTCTTCAAATAGGTTTTTCTCACACAGTGTTGATGCTAGAAGTTCTAACGCCTTCTTCGATAGACCCAAATCATGTGCCAAATCACTCAACTCATGCTGATCAAATCTCTTATGAACAGAGTCCTCTTCAATTTTAAATTCTTCATCATTGTTGTCACCTAGTTCATCACCATAATCATGTTCTTCAAGAGAGGATAGTGTAACGAAAACCGGCACTGGGCTTTCATCTGAATGAGCCACTGGGCGTATAGCTGATGGTAGACTAGAATACTCTATGTTGCATTTATTTTTCTTGTTATATCCTGAAGTTTTCACTATACAAAAGTAACAGTGACTGAAATGATTCTCGCCAAACCATAGGTATACCAAATGGGATCCTATCACGTGTTTCCTTTGTCCACATCCGTAAACCCTAGACACATCGTTTGTACACCTTATATGGGGCCCAAGACTTATCTTGATCACCAAGTTTACCTTTGAAATATGCTAAATAGGCTTGCGCCACAAATTTGACTGGCAATGGTGAAACTGCCACAGATATAACAAAATTAATCAGGGTTGTTTAGGCGCTTACAACGAGAAACAGCAGAGCCAGACATGATCTGAAAGAAAGGAAATACATGTGTAAGTAGAAAAATAAATTTGCTTATTCACTACGTAGAGCAGCACACAACCTCTGACTACACTGTCTTACGTGTGAATGAATAGCCTATACAAATCCAATGCTACAGTAATCACTTTAATATAAGCGGTAGAGAAAAAACCTGATGTGATAGAAGAAAACTAACTGCACTTTTAGAATCAGCATACTGATTTTAGTGTAAATAAGCTTAAAAATTAAATGAAACAAAAAAGTTGTAACCAACCCAAAAGTTTCATATGAAAAATGAGGAAAAGATACAGACTGAACACGTTATTTTTTTCCCCCTTTTTCAAAAGGTGTTTTACAATATCACAGCATGAATATATGTATTATTATTATGTTATTTCTAAAAACAGATTAATTGGCTTCCCCCCAAAATTGACCTTGAGCCTGTGTTAATGACATATGACTGTGGTAGGGACATTGCAATGGAAGCCCGTTTGAGGGACAGTTAGTGACATGACTAAGGACTTTATAAAGTGCTGCGTAATATGATGGATATAAATACTAGTTAATAATAATTTTATTGCCAAATCTAGTAATTAAAAACAGGCAATGGCGGCTGCAATCTGTGCATTAGGTTTATCCTTTAGTCAAAGTATTTTCTTGTATTCTCAGTTAAAAATAAGTACCTCTGTATATACTTGAGTCTTTTTATATTCAAGCAAACGTCAGAAAGTGTACTCATTTCACCTTTACCATGAATACTTTTAGCATACACTAAACCAAGACACTAAAATATCAAATAAATTAAATCTGTTGTCCTATCAGGAAGCCAGTTCACAGCAACAATATGCAACCAAAGCTGAGGTCAATAAAAGTGGCTAGGAGAGATCAGTAGCACTAAGAAGTAAAAAAGATATAATAATAAAAAAAAAAAAAAACAGTATTTAGTGAAAAATTACATGAATTTTTATAACAAACGGTGTAGCAAACGAAGGACTATTTCTAACCAACATGAACTGCAGTGTTCTGCAGCGAGCTGAACTATGGTCCCATCCTTTTCCATTCAAGTCATAAAGCTTTTAGTTAAATTATTTTCAAAAGCTTCTTTCTCTGAGACAACAAGGAGCCTAAAATAAACATAACTGGCTTTTGTGAACACAGGTACTGTTATCTCATGTACACCGGAGCACTTTGGCCTGGTTTACAACATCGTTATGTAAGTTAAAAAAAGAAGTAATCTTGGATTGTGCCTTACAAAAATACATGCATGCACCTGGGACAGTTATGTCATTCAAAAGAGACATCATCAGCATTTGACCATACAACCCTGCTTTCAAAATTACACTACACCTCCATAAATTAAATTTGAAATAGAGTAATGGTTCCAAGCACATCAAAGACATGCCGGAAAGGTGAAATACTCATCTAACAATTAACACAGGGTCCATTTGATCTGGAAAAATGTTGAGGTCACTGTTAGCAGCAATGCCCTGTGTATACAGACAACCATATCTATGTAGCAGGCTACCATGTTGCTGTGGAGACAAAGATACAAACAGAGGGTAATATATTCCAAGTAAAACAAAAAAAAAATCTAAAACTATTTTTTTTAGTAATTTGTTTTATACCAACCTCTAGTTTCATAGGTATAGTTTGATGCAGGTGTGTTTCTCATGCTTCTGTTTTTATTAATATCAGCGCTGTAATAAATTATGTGTTACAGCTGGAAATTACAGAACATGGCTACGGCAGATCTGATCATTAAACATGAGTAATCTTTCCCTATAAATGAAAATAGAGTGAAAATGTAAAATGTGGGCAGATGGGAGAAATTTCTTCCTTTTTTTGGTGATTAAAGCTGCATAGTTTCTGGAATTGTGTAATAAACTTTAGGTTGTCATCTCAGTTTATCCACATCATCCTGTTAGGTCATTTGCTCTGGTTTTATTACTATATAGATCATGCTAATAGTAGCATTCTGATAAGCATTACATCACTGCTAAGTTGTAGATATTGCACACATGTAATGTTTCTGTATGTTTTAACTCTATTTGTAATGCACATGCTGTATAAAGAAGGTTTTGGAAGACCTGCCTACATGCCCCTAATACATTCCCATGAGTAGGGGGTCTTTTTGCTTAGTGCTACCACAGAATGGCAACAAATACAGTAGTTCTCAATAGCCCCAGGGCATTAACAGTTGGCTTGTTTTGCATTATTTGATGTGTACTGGACTTATAATCATTAGTATGACAAATGCTACCAGGTCTGATACTGTGAAGCTAAGAGACAATATCAGGAAAAAGGATAATTAGGGGATTAAAAAAAAAACTGTTTTGTCAAGAAAAGTTTTTTAAAAATTGGGCATGCTTCACCACGCAGCAAACTTACATTGCCAAGTTAAAGAGTTAATTGTAAAATCCCAGCGAAACCTGTGAGTAAATAAAAATTTAAGTATATTCATGAAAACAAATTTATTTCATTGCAAACTGTCTTAATAATGTGTTGTTACCTAAATTGCTGGGGAAAGAGGATCATGGGGAGGAAGCTACGGGAAACACATACCTAAACATGTAAATTTAGGAGGTTTACTAAAACACTAAAAATCACTGGTATTACAGAGAGAGAATGCAAAGGAAATATGAGATGCTATGGAGATGGGTAACACATTTTTTTAAGGTGGAACCAATAGTCTCTCCTCTCTGGTATCCATGGTATCAAAACTCTACACTCTATAGTATCTTGTTTTTCAAGATGTGGGCTTGACAATTGTCATCCTGGTGCTGGATTCCCTACTTAGTCACAAAACTGTAATTAAATAAAAACATGGTGGTCAGACAGATCGAAGTATATTCAAACCCAGATGTAAGCTATTCTGACCTGGAATCAGAATTTCAGCAATCCAAGGTCAAATTCTAAGCTTGAATACCCCTGATGTGGGAAAAGTGCCTGAGTTATTGATCATCCAATCATAGCTAGCAGTGTTCGCTGCTAAAAAATACTTGAGAGAAAATGATCTTTAAGAACATGCTTTTGGAAAAGTGCTTGGGAACAGTGCAACTGTCTTACAGCTTACAACATTGTGACTGTTGACCAAGTGAAATCAAATTATTTTCAGTTATACATCAGTTATACATGCATTTTTTCCCCATTGTTGCTAATAAAATTCTTTTCTTTCTTATAACAGGACTATAAACGATGTAAACTCACAGCAATTAGTTCCAGGTACATACTGGTAAATTTTTCTCAACACAATTAGAGGATATTTTCACATTTGGTGAGTACCTTTTTCTTAAACATACATGAAATATATGACTTGATACTAAAAGGTACAAATTACTAAGTAGTCAAGTAAGCATTCCTAAAACCCAAGATAAAGTTTTGGTTTTCACCTCTAAAAACTTAATTTATCCAATACTTTAATATACATTAGTCTTCCCTGTCACAAGAGAATGGCTCTTAGTTTGTCAATGTCAGGCAAATCCTTGTCAGGTTAGTCAGGTACAGTGGGAATATTGTGAAAAATGATTTCTGGCAATCACGTAATATGTACCGCTTCTCATAACAAGTGACTAACAATTTATGAAAACGGCTATTTTAAGTTGAGGAAAAAATATATAGCGCATGAATCAATGTCAGTAAGAAAATCTGGGGAATTAATAAACTTGAAGGGAAGTTTGGTAAATCTGAAAATATTTAAATGTTTAGTCAAGGTCACCTTAGATCTTGGCACATTTTCTTTAAGATAAATGCAGTCTGATGCTTGGAGATAGTGTAGTCAGGCCTCATATATAAGCAGGTCATATGCAGAATTGTGCATTTGTGGAAATTTCCTCCATGTTTTTCACTTTTGCACAGATTTTGAGTTTTTTGTTTCTACTCATGTTGACTTACTTGGGATAAATAACAGAAAATACACAATGTACCCAAAAGGAAATGCAGAGCTAAACACAAGACATCGACTGCAGTATTTTAGGACCTATCTATAAGATTTCACAAATGCAGGTCAAACGTAAAAAGATGAAGCCAGGTCTTATGTAGTAAAATTCTACCAGGAGTGGAGTGCAATGATTTTTCATGTCATGCAATGTTAGGAAAATTTCTGAGAATGCTGCATTTATCACATGAAAAAAAAAACATTAAAAATTATTTAGCAATAAAACTTTACTTAAATTAAAATTAGGGTCAGGCTTATGGAGTAATGGAGTATTTGCCTAATCCAACTAAAGAAATTACTGAAAGACTGCTAATGGTAATCTTTGATAAATTTCCCCACAGTGCCTGCAGCTACAGTGGCCAATGATGTCTTGTTTTAAAGCACATTTACTTCTTTGAAATAATAAAAGCTTGACTTGGTATAACCTGGTCACATGTTCAGCTTTACATCAAACAGCTGCCTGCAAAAAAATCGTTAGGCAACTACCTAATAGGTATAAGGAATAATGTAGTCTTCCTCAAATTATATTGACTGCAAGTTTGACACTTCCTTTACAAACACTCCAAAATGTTGGACATGTTTATATGATATAAGTAGTTTATGTACTGAATAAAACATATTTTTTCAAAGGAGAAAGTGGGGGAGGTGATGGGGTACATCTTTGGCATGATCCTCATTCTGGGATCACTCACTTAATTTAATTTGTTTTCCGAGTTAGAAATTTACTATTTTAGACATATATCGTAATATATTTTTGAATTAAAAATTTAAAACTTCATACAATTTTGGCTCCTGTGTGTTAAACTTGTTAAGTCCAAGTCTAAACCATTGGTCCCAACCTTTCTGACAGCAGGGCCCGGTTTATGTACAGCTTACACTACTCTGCTATTCCCAGCAGCTCGGCCTCCTGTCAGCACACTAGCTGAGAATAGCAGAGTAGTCTAAGAGAGTTGGTGCGCTGTCAGGAGGCAAAGCTGCTGGGAATGGAAGAGAAGTGTAAGCCTTACATACATTGCTCTGACATTCTCAGCAGCTCCTGTGTAAGGAGAGCTGTCTGCGCTTCCGTTGGTTGCGCTCCTGCTCTTACACTGTCACTAGCTTTAGCTTTAGGGCAGCGTAAGGAGAGCTGCTGACAGCAGTAGCCACCAGCCATTTGTGGCCACCAACTCCCCAGCCATTGACCGGCACTGATTCGGGAGGTTGGGGACCACTGCTTTAAATATTGTAGGTTTGTTGTCTGGAATTGCTTTTCAATCAGTTCATGTCAGAATTGTTCATAATGGGCTTCGTTTTGAGAATGCACACTGGTTGCTATGGGTTGATGGGATTTGTCTCTTAAAACATACAACCAATCTTTTTTTTTTAAACTACCATAAGTTTTCAAATTCACTTTAACTAGTAACCCAATCAGGCCTTAAGTTTACAGCAATAACTTTACCTTTTTAAAAAAAAATGTGCACACAAAAGACTGTAAGAGAAAACTGCAACTGTTAAGTTCATATTAACATGAGCTGTAGTTGGGGGGGGGAGAGTGTATAAACCATGAAGAAAAAGTTAAGTATAACAAAGAAAATGTAGTGCAGCTTAATTCTGAAAATGAATTAAAAAATGGGTTTCTAATGAGCATATGAGCAAAGATTTGTTTAATTGGCTTTTTGCTGTGGGGGGGGGGGGGGGGTACTTGCACTAAGCTGGGGCAACATGATCAGTCATGATCAGCTAGCACCGTAGCTACACAGTAAATACACAGGCAACTATGTAAGTAAACAGAAAGACCACTAATAATATGCAGGCAACTGCAAAAACATACAGGCAGATCAGAAACGCAGTTGAAACGCATATATGGTTTGTGCAAGGAAATGCTCCAAGGGGATACAAGAGGATGCTGCAACTGTGAAGCCAGAGTTGTACCTTTCACACAGCCATATGCATCAATGAGCCTTGGACTTTTATGACCCTGTCTGTGGTTTACCAGTTTTTCTGTTGTGGCCACACGTTTGTCTAGCCAACACAATTTAGTTAGGCATGCCATTTATTTTGCTGCAAATACATCACCATCAAAAACTGACTTCACACTTGCTGTTGCCTAATTTGTCTTCCTTTCTTTTACTATGCAAACATTTTTTCTTTATATTATCCACTCACAAAGGTCTTGCCACCAGAATGGAGATGAAAACCGTCTCCAATAATAGGGCTTTTTGTTTCCAAACTGTCAGTGCATGTGTAATGTACACCAAATCCAATGTTGTGCATGGTGTTCATCTCACACTGTATGGACACTAGAAACCAGTATAATACCTCAGTAAAATCGTTGCCAGCTCATGACTGTTCCGTTCACGCGAGGCTGCTTAACCCTGGTGAGCCTTCCCTGCTGATTCTGTTCCTTCTAATGAGTGGTCAAGCACTACGCAGCAGGCATGAATAAACCATGATCATCCGGCTCACTGAATTCAAGTCTGTGATTTGATAAGCAAAAAATAGTTCACATAAGCCAAATACCTTCACTACTCCTCTTGCTTATGGGTTAATTTTAAAGCTAAATAACAAGAGCAAACCACAGAAAAAGATTTTGATTACATCAGGACAGCCAATTTTTTTTTTTTTTTATTGCTCTGCACAACAACACTAGTACTATTGTGAAAGTTCTAATTTGCATAGATATCATCAAACATTCGCTGCCCCAGAGGAGCTTACAGTGACACAATGATCAGAATGAATATAAAAACTCCAAGCCAATCCAATCCATAGATATTAAATCCAGGAAACAAGTGCTACAAGGTTACAATATTAAGGAAAACCCATATCTATGCCACTCTTTACAAAACAAACAAAAAAAAAAAAAAACATTCAATGCCCCGTTGGGCATTACTTTTAAAACTTTGAAAGGAGAAGCTGAATCCAAGTTTTCAAACATAGCCTGTATGTAGAAGAAATATGAAGCCTTTTAGCGGCAGGTAGGTGCAGGTGCAGCCAGGGGTTAGTACTAGAAATTACAATTTACATCATACTTTTTGCAAAAAGTCTAAATTTCATATTAATATGAAGATACCACCATATCTACTTGCCAAGATAATGTAAATATTTCAACCACTAAGCCATTGTACAGTCCTACAGTATATTTATAATCAAACTATACATTTGGAATTTAGAGCAGAGAAAAAATAGATTCGGTGTCAAGATTTGCTGCATATGGAAGTTAACTTTGAGCTCTCTTTAAAAAACGTGGAATTACACATTCCCTCAAACATCCCCTGGTGGGAATCAATTACTGCCAATTAAACACATGGAGCTGGAAGATTCCCACAAGGGAATGTTTGAGGGAATGATGGATTCCCCATTTCAGAAATAGAGCCCCTTGTGTCTCATTAATTATTTTTTTAATGTAATTAATGGAATGTTAGAATCTTTTTCAACTTGTTTTTGTTTCCTGTTGCAGATGTTGCAAAGATTTCTTTTACTTCCTGGCTGCTGAAAGGTTGTCTCAAGAACATAAAACAAAAGGGAACTTCTTTGAAGTAAGACCCAACAGGGATTCGAATGTTTCACATTCTATCCATAACAAAAAACCAAACAATTACTACATCTTCTATCTAATGAGGAGAGGAATATAGAAACTCTGTATGAAGAGAGAATAACTGTATACATATCTGTATATCATATTGGGGCTATTGTAGTAAATATCGCCATTTTAATTCATGTGGTTTCCAAATATGATTCGTCTGTACTGTGAAAGGGAATTAGCAGGTAATGCAAAAGAAGCTTCTTCTACCAGAGCCATGGAACTGATGAGTACTAACAATCCTATTCCTGTAGTGCCATTACAATGTCATTACAAGTCATTAGCTTGCAGTTTAACAAACTAATAAAATGTGTTTAATCAAACAGGTTCCCTTGTCTATTCTAAACAAATTGCAGCACCATCATTTTTAACAGCAACTCATTCAAATTACTGCATTTATCATTGCCAAAAGATCCCAAGAAGTACAAACTAGTGTATAATATTTTTGGTTACCATGTATCACAGTAAATAAAAAACACCCAAATGCTTCATAAAATAGCCATACTGTAATTCCATCTAAGAGTTCCAGTGACATTATTAAACTGCAGAGCGTTTGCTGCTGTGGTTTATGATATCATCAGATATCCCCAGTGGAATTTACAACCTTATTACAGGCAATGGGGTGTAGATTATTCTCTGCGTGATGCCGACAGTGAGTGAGGTATGGGCTGCACTGAAGTTGGTGTAATATTTCCTGGACAGGCCTGGTGCAGATTCATGACACATAAGTTTGTTGTGGAGACACGCACTTCGTCTCGACTTTGTGTAAGCGTGGGGAGCTGCTTTTGCCTTGTTGCTAAAAATAACTGCTAAATCATGATACTTGGGTCCAAACTGCAAGTCCAATGAAAACAAAAGCATTTGTGAACTTTGGAGAAGAACGAAAGAGAAAAAAAGGAAGTATCACCACTTTCAAAGTCCGTGAAAATGTTATGTTTATGCCTACTGAATCCAAGGTTAGGGAAGCTACTGGACCACTGGCAAAGACCACATTATTATATCCTTAGCAGTGAGGCACCAAGGTTCTTCCCTTCTGGAAATTTGCTTTAATCTATGTAAACAGTGTTTTTACAACATCCCACCTTCACCGCAATAAACCTGACAACTGAAAAGCATAGGCATAAAGCCATCATAACCAATTATAACCTAGCCTTGCCCAAAGAAGACAGCTATAAGTTAAGGCTGAACTCAATAAATAGTTAAATGTACTTTGCTTCAGACGCTTGTGCAGCATTTAGAGGGAGGGAATGGTAGCACTTGAAGCCAATCAGGTGTTCTGCATTCCTATGAGCTGACAAGCAGTAGGAAAAGACAGATTAACTCCTAAGTATGTACCCATTCATTTAGTATCCAGTATACATTTTTCCTATATGGAGCTTCTACTGACCTAGAGTCCACAAGGTTTTAACAGTCACTGTGATACAGCATAATTAATAAAGCGGAACTAAAGTTTCACTTTAAAATCCGCAACCAGGTACGGCTGTTATTGCAAATAAGGACAGGCAATGTCACTTCTGCAAAAAGCATTCTTACCTGCCTGATCACTTTTCTCATCTGTTAAAATTTCTAGGCTGAGCATGGGGTCCCGACACATCCCGGATTCCCCTGCGTCTGCTGGGACTGAATACATTTCTAAGCACCTATGCAGGAGTTACATCATCCTGGCCCAGCCAATCAAGATGGCCAAAGACCAGGATGAGGAACAGAAGAAGGGAAAAGAGGATGATGCCCATGGCAGAGTGGGGACAAGTGCATATAAATAGGGTTATAGTTCTGCTTTAAAAATAGGCATTGCTGTAGGGAATCTATTTGTGTGCACATAGGCAAAGTTTTTTTTTTCTTTTTAGGCAATAGATGTTGATGTAGATTAGATGGTAATAGGAGATTTTAGTAAACTACAGACCTCTAAAAAAATTACTCTAATCTCAGGAAGTACAAAACAAAAACAATATTACATATTATATATATATGTATGTATATATATATATATATATATATACATACATACACACAAACAGAATAGTGTGAAGAAATTAGTATTTCTGCATACTATATATATATATATATATATATATATATATATATAATATATATAATATATATATCTATTTCACAGGTATCTGAGATGTTTATTCCATACCGTACATGCTTCCTTTATTTACAAACATTGTCATAATTCACACTGGAAGCTGTTTATCAAATAGTGGAGAACTAAATTTTGCTCAGTTTGCTATGCAAATGAATGAAAAAAAATGCCATTATGTTAAATAGTATGTTCAAAGAAAAAAAAAATAACAGAATTAAGTGACCATTAAAAATCCCTGATAAAGAAATTAGTTGCTCAAGTAGAATGCACATAACCACCTGGCACTAAGCATCAGATGTCACCACCGATAAAATACGAGGTGTCATAACTTATAACCTACATAAACAGAGCTGCATATGGTGCTAATTTTAGAGTCACAAAAATTCCATTCCTTCCTGAATTCTGATGCTCAATAACAATTCTGCTAATCATTTCGATCCGTGGGTTATGATGAAGTAATCTCCAGATTTACAAGATAAGTGAATTGACATGTGAGACACGTTTGAGCCAGTCTTGATTTTCCTAAGATTATTCTTCTAATGATGCTGCAAGGAAATGATTTGTCAATCGTTGCAAGAGTGGGTGCTGTTATATGATCATTTTAGATGGCATGGGGTTGAAAGAAATCCATGTTCTATTTTCCCAGTTGTATTAACTAGATGACAAGATTAATTAATAATGGTGTAAATTTATTCTTCCTGACAAGAATATTTGGAGAGAATATAAAAAGCCTAAATGGGGGTGCCAAAACAGAAAAATATAAACTAGAGGAGTTAACCTAAGGATTTCAAAGATGAAGATGAAGTGTATATAAAGCCTAAATATGTGTTATACAATTTCTTCCTATAAGGGAGAAATATCCCTTATAGTTAACATTTATGGTGTTTAGGCCATATTTTTATACTTGGAGGAAATGTTTTTTTGATATTTTTGTCGCCAAAAAGAAAACTAGGCCAAAAATCCTATAGTTGCCCACAAAACAAGCAGTAAGGTTACGTACACCTTGGCAACACCTGTTTCTGCTTTAACTGATAAAAATTACCTCACATTTTAAAGACTTATAGGGTAGATGGATGTTATTCTAGAAAAACATAGGTAGATATCTCATGGTGAAAAAGATGAAAGATATCTGCCTGTCCATGCACAAACATCAGTAGCCATAAGATTAATGTATGACTAATAAAATGATTCCAGAAGAGTAGCATTTCAGGGACCACTTGAGAAATCCCCCTGTAGAATAATGAGCAATGGCAACTATCAACTTGCTTATATTTGCCCTCTAAGATACTAGAAAAAAAAACTTTATTCAAAAACATCTATTATCAAAACAGCCTAAATAATCCTCATCAAGATAAACCAAAAAGAGAAAGTATATTTCTCCAAAAAAAGAAAACCTTTATGCTTAAAAATCTGGAAAGGTCACATAAGGATGGATAATCTGCAGCCACCTGTTAGTTCTAATTGTAAAAATGACCGTGTTGTATTGGAGAACCATTATAAAAGGTCACACATTTGTAAAATGATTATGCTATTCTCCGGAGGTTACAGATTGCTGCTATTTAAATACTTCTGGGAAGATCCTACTGAGTGTAATTGCCAGTTCTCAGTTTTGATCAGCTGATGTTTATAAAAGAATATTTTTGGTACAAAGGAAATATTTTAGATCAGCAGGTCTAATGAAATATTTATTTGTACTCATCAAGAATTCTAAACAGTGTTCTGTCAGAAACTACTTATCCTATATTAAATGATGAGAAAAGCTTCAGAATACAGTATTGGAAAAACTGAAAAATTCTTTTAAACTGCATGTTAGGATTTGAATCCATCTGGCAAAAATTGAGCACACTTTCAGCTGTAGATGAAGGGTTTTTTTCTATGTATTCAGATTTTAAAAAAACATGTACAATGTTAAAAAAAAAAAAAACTACAGCAATTAATTGTACATGCAAGATTTTACATATTCTGAATCTAAGGAAATGAAGGTCAATATGTTTAGGTTAAGATTAGAGCATGTAGGTAAACCCCTTCTGTCTGGACCCACCTACATAAAATTGATCATCTGAATTAGGTGATGAGGTGTCAAGAGCAAGAGAAAATCTTCAATGGAAGGATTATAAAATACTCAGATTAAAGGACCAAAAGTGAACATAACAAAAATGTTACCTCAACAGCACTATCAGCTATGATGTGATGTATATGACTGCTCTTCAAATCAACTCTCCTGTGTTTAGGTAACAGAAAACTGTTGTTTTTATTAAACAAGTAATTATGGTTAAGCTGCCCACAGGAACTCACACCAGCCCACAGACACTGTCAAAGATACAAATGTTTTTTGGCAAATACCAATATTGTCATACAGCCAACAGAGGCTTGCTCCAACCCACCACTTCCTTTTTTCAGCATAAATACATAAGCCCATTTAGGCACGGTAAAAACTGATCCACTTTATATTTTCACCTCTGACCACTTTGTTTTATCCAACAACAGAGTACATATGGTACACACACTGGTTGGTTATAAACACGTAACAAGATTGACAAGATTTTGCTGCTCTAAACATAAAAACTGGAGCGTACGTATGAGCAGTTTTACAACAAAAATGGGTGAAATAGGAGTAATGTTTAAATCAAAACAGAACCTGAGCAGCAGAAATAATAAGAACGGATGGATTTTAATTATAGAAACCTTAAATCTTAACACAGGACGTATTTGTGAAAAGCCCAAAGGTGCCTCAACGTGTTTGCACAGCTGACCCACTAAAAGCTCCCGATACGTATTTTTTTAGCTAAAGAAGAGAGCATACCTGTTACAGTTTTTGTTTTGACAGGGCTGCTGGCATACTCAGACGGCTGATTTGATGCCTGCTTTGCCAAAGGCATACTGCCAACTGACACCTCATCCTCCTTCTTCCTCGACAGTGGCATGGCAAGAGAAGTGGATCCCAGTGGCTGGAGAGGCAAAGAAGAAAAAATAAACACTGGTCCTGCTCAGCAGGTGAACATCAAGGAAGGAACAGTTAAGAGTTTCATGGGTTCATTTCTAGACCAGCAAAAGAACAGTGTTTTTTTACTGCCCTAATATTTAAATGGATGGTCCCCGTGCAATAAATATCTACTAAATATTCTACTTATACCTGCCCCTTTTTATGAAGATATAATGAGATCAAAGTTCTAAGACAAACAAATATTTTAATTTGTTTTGGTAATTATTCATCTCTCATAATGAGCCCGACTTTATAAAGCTCTCCAAGGCTGGAGAGGATACACTTTCATCAGTGAAGCTGGGTTATCCAGCAAACCTGGATTGAATGTGGTCCAGGATTCAAAACATTTGCTAGCAAATAGCAAATGACTTTTAAGAAAACCATCCTATGTTTGCTGGATAACCCGGATTCACTGATGAGTGTATCCTCTCCAACCTTGGAGACCTTTAATAAATAAGGCCCAGTAGGTATAACTGTAAAACTGTGCATGTTACACAAATTTTAGATAATATACACACACATAAGTTAGAAAATTATGAGCATATGATAGAAATTGTGCAGCATTTATTCTGATCCAATTTTAAAATGTCTAACACCCTTTACCCAAATCTTTAAATCATAACAGTAAGTGACTTTAAATAGTTAAAGAATCTCATTATTGGAGTAATTTATGTTGTTATTGTCTCATTTTCAATGGTGAACTTGAATTGTCAGCAAAACCTGTGCAAATCCTGGTAAGAAATTGTATGTTCATTAAAGAAAAAATATACTGTTACACCATTACACCTTGGAGTTTCATTAACATATCCAGGCACATCCAGTCTTCAAATATATGTATTTTTTTCTTTCCATTGTTCTCTTTTTTAAAACTCACAACACACTAGGAAAATGGTTAAAAGATATCTGTCCTTAAAACACAAATATAGTGATATCAGACAAAGCTGATCTAACATCCATGTTGCAAGGTAGAATTTTTGTAGGGATAAAAAAGTGCATTCGTCATCAGCCTGTCATTGACAATTTAATATTCAGTCAACATTCAGTCATTCAGTCATAAATAAAAAAAAAATCACACAATTTCTTTGACTGTTTAGGTAATATGATCCTTGCTAAGTAAAAAAGAAAACTATCTTCTAAATATTTCACTGAAAAGTAACTAGCTGGTTGTCTCAGAGCCCAAAGTCTAATATGAAAATGAAAACATCTACTGTTTGTATTCAAAACTATCTGGATAAAACTGTAGTTTGTTGTGGTTAGGGGGTGAGAGTGCTCAGGAGAAGCATCTGGTACAAAATATATACAAAATATGATAGAAAAACAATGTGTGCAGTAACTATCCTTTGCCTGGCCCACATATGATAATCACTCTTTGGTGGTGCCACAGCTAAACAGCTGGTAGTAAACCTTGCTCACTAACTTCACATTAAGTGTCAGATACCATTGGACTGTAGTGGGGGGCACCGGCAACATTTCCCATGGCCTGCACTGTAGAACCATTTTGAGGATGTAGGCTATAGTTTCATATTAAAATTGGCAGTAATACAATAAAAGATATAGGATTAGAGGAAGGTTCTTACACCAGAAAGTAACATAAGTAATATTTTATTAAACTTTTGAAAACTTAATTAAGCCAATAAGGAAACATTACACTTCTGGAGTTTTAAAATGTATAACCAAGGTCCACTTTAAAGCATTCCTGTCATATGCAAATAGCTCCATCCCTTTGGTAACAAATGCCTACTTCAGAATTGCTGTCCAGCAGCACTTAGGTAAAACAGACCTGAAGTTAAGATGAGCTTTAGAGCTTTAGCTGTAGCCAATGATATGCCCTAATTTTTGGGGACATATGGCATATGTGTTTTGATACTGAGAAGGACAGGAAGATAGACAGGTCTAGAAGTTTGCCTTCAGCAGTAAAAAGAGCCCAGATATGTTTTTTTTTTTTTTTCTTAGAACCTATGCCATTTACATCTGAGTCCCCTGCAAAACCCTCTGGTCCTTTTGGCTCCAGGTATCTATTAGATTTGGAGGAAAAGACAAGACTGCAGGCTTACAGATCTTTGTTCTATTAAAATATATACTCGATTGGTAAGCAGAAATGAATGTTAGAAAAATTCAGACAACCGATTTATTCTCTTTTAAGCACTTCATCATAGAAAAAAAAAGTGTGAACATGAAATAAAAACATAAACGCAGGGATGATCGGTAGCACATGAACAAAAGTGTATTCCGACAGATATCCAGCAGACAGTTCTCATAACATGTAAGAAAAAGGAAAACCAAGCATCAATTACTTTTGTTCTCCTGCCAAAACTAGTATTATTGAATGATTTGTAGATACATTCTAAATGTTGGTTATTTCTCCAACATATACTGCTGGCTAAGACACCTCGAGCAGTGTTAGTTATATCACCGATCATTCCTGTTTTGGAACAGGCTAAAACTAAACATATATGTTTTAATAGCAAAGTCCTAAACAATATTGATGCCTAGTCAAACAAAGTTCAAATCTGAACTGTAGTCAAACAGTACCTATATGAAAGACATATATGGAGTAATTTTACCTGCCATAGGATTTGTATTTTTGTAATTTTTTGCATCTGCCTCTTCAACTTGAGCAAAGCTTTTGTTAAGGACTCAACCTATATCTCTTCAATTAAAATATCAGATGATGATTAAAATGACCATCCTGCTTGCAACTTTTACCTGTTGGCTCTGCCTGTCCCCTTTTCTCTGAGGATGATAGAGAAGCCAGGTGTACAGCACTGGGTCCACATTCACTGCCAAACCTTGTATGCTTGCCAGTAACGCAGCACCTAGAAAGCAAAAACAACAAATAAATCAAAGATGTAGTCTTATGGTCTAGTTCTTCAACCATAAATAAAATACATAAAGTTGCATAAAGTTAAATATAAAAAAACAACAGGTATTTCAGCTGCCTAGAACAGAACAGTACATTTCCTACAGTAGGTAATGCATAGAATTTTTGTCAGGTTTTATTGTGGTCACTGAGGAGATTTTCTCCTACTTGTATTCCTCTGACACCATGAAAAGTAATAGTAGAATGGGATAGGGACCATAAATACTAGACAGAGGTGCTAACTCATCTGCCAAAAAAAAGGAAAACAAAAGGTTTGTACTATAAAAGTAGTGGGTAGTTAGGACTTAAATGGATGTTTTCACACCCGAGTTCATAGAAAATCTATTTTTTAGTGTGACTTTCCATTCAACAGTTTCCTTAATGAGGAAAGCTTTTGGAACCTATGACACAGGAATGTATGCAGAGATCAGGCTTATATTTTTCCCACGCAGCTTTAATATTTGCAGAAAATAACCAGGAGCTACCAGCCCGAGATTTCCATACATGATGTTCAACAGGTGACCATATAAGCCCATGAATACTATGAGAGGCCTCTACAGAAGAAAGTGGGAGATGTACAGCTTCTCCTTGTCATTGCCAACGCAAATATTTTCATTCGTCAAATCTTGATTAAATTCTGGACGTTAGCCGGCTACAGCTTCCTACGAAATATTAATCTTTGGTAAACTCATGCAAGCTGGGGGAATGCGCTGGAATATATATTATAATGATTCCCATATTGAAAGCCTAACAATCTGCTCTTCTCAAAACCCCTGCAACATGCCAGATTTCCAGCTAACACATTATACAGGGCATATGCAAGAAAAAAACACAATGTATCTGAATTGAATAAAAGTTCGACTAGTTTATTTAACAAAAATCTGTGTTCCTCATGGCAAGCAGATACAGCATTATTAGATAAAAAAGACTTAGTCATTTAAAGAAAAGGAAAAAAAACGTAATGTCAAAGCTTTGGCACTTCCTACTAGTGTTAAAGATTGCTCACATCTATCTGCCTACTGATCATTACTATGGGATTCAGACCATCATAGATATATGCTAAAAGGATTTTATTGTTGGGGGGGGGGGGGGGGGGGGCCGGTTATTGGTATTTAGTGCAACTACCTGGAAGTTGAATCCTGACTTGAAATTGTCCAGAGTTTGGTCGTTACTGGAAGGCTTAGGAGGTTACTGTTAGTATTTTTAGAAGTGTTTTTGTTTTTGGAGGTGGTGGTTGAAGATGCAGTCTCTTTAAAAGTATGTTTAACACTAAAACTTTTCTTGTCATTTTGGTTGAAGCAGTGGGTGGGTAAAATCTCTCCCATCTGTTTTTCCATGTATTTGTCTTCTGTGACAATTCAACATTTTACATTTTTTTTCACTTTTAATGCCAGTGACAGTGGTCACCAAGAAAAAGAGCAAATGCCCCCAGCAAAGTTACTTCTATATAAAATACTGAAAGATATTTGAATGCTTTCTAAATAAACAGACTACAGATATTTACCTTATGATTCCTATTATCCCAGTGAAAAAAGACAAATAACCAGTTTCAATGAATTACTGTGCATCATTCAATTTCCACTGGGAAAAAAAAAATCACATCAAGATGCACTTTTAACAAGACAAAAAATATTTCTAGCATATGCAAGGCGCCATCATTTGTCTTCCAAATGCTAGCCCTGGCATACAAAACACATTGCGATAGGAATCTTGCCAGCTCTCTCACTGACCCCCATAGCTTGTTGGCCTACAATGACTTTCTTAAAAACTTGCCAAACCTGTTACTGGCAGAAGAAGCTTTCCACTGGCCTACAGATCAACTTCATAAGAAACAGAGCCAGAAATGTTCTTCCTAAAGCTCGCAGATACTTAATGTAGAAACTCAATACCCACAAAATTCAGAAGACCAGAGATCACTTTACATTAACTTCCTTTGGGATAAAACCCAACCCATTTATTAGGGCTAAGGTATAAAAAGCAAAGGAAAAAGTAGTAAAACTACTGTTATGATACTCAGGATTTTGCTGGGTCTTACATCCAGCTTGTTCCATACAGGAGGAAAGTATGAAGCAGATGATGCCTTTACAAGATCTAGTTGTCCTTTTCCTAGTGCACATTCACAGGCATAGCTGATTGCAGATCTGCAAGATGACAAGCCAGAGGGAGTCAAACTGCTGCAGAGAATCCATTTCTCCTAAATTCGCCACACATATCATTAATGCAAAGAAGAAAACAAAACAAAAACTTTGTAGCACTGGTTTTAGTTTCAGCGTTGAGGTTGAAACTTCAAGGTCAATTAAAGAACCTGATGGTCCTCTCAAGGCAGCAGGCATTCCCTGTTATGTGGTGAGAATTGTATATCAGTTGTTCCTGTGAGGCCATCCTGTTAAATGGACAGCTTGACATACATTGAGCAGATATAATTTACCACTGTCACCATCAGAAAATGCAAAAGCAATTTCATGTAGCTGACATTTTATCAAGTGTAGCTAGACAGAAGGGGAATGAAAAAGGCAGCCTGAGGTCAGCATGCATTTCAAAGAAGGATGAACTGAAGAACTGAAGAAGCAGTTTGGATAATTTGTGACACGTCTTCACAATTTAGTTGAATGTGACTAATTGTTACTAGCAATGCCATGACCTGAATGAATAGGAAATGCATAAGAAAAAAGGATATTAAACAATGATAACAAAATTGAACAAAATTATAAAAAAGTTTCTATATAGTTTATATATATATATATATAAATATACACACACATACTGTATACAGATTAATGACTTTTTTTTTTACAGATAATAATATTATGTGCAGCAATAAACATTACAGTTTAGGGGAATTCAGGTAACGTTCTTATGTTGAAAATAAAGTCTGTAAAGGACAATCATTTGGCAAACCGCGGGTGAATACTTTTATTTTTTTATTCTGGGAGATAAATATGTTGTCTTTTTGCTGACAGGCTGTGAGTTTGCCAAACCCATTACTTCAACATGTGTGTTACAGTGCTTTATTTTAAGACAGATGACCAAGGCCGAGGGGGAAGCCTATGTCTCCTTGTAATGTTATTCCACTGAACATTTCATTCTAATATCGTAGCCCTGTACTGCGTATCACACTGGCAGTTGTGGAGTTGCTCTTGGCAGTTACACGACTTATGATGAACAACGGAATCTTAAAACACTCAGGATATGGGACACTAGAGACTATGAAGAACAAAGAGGGACATCATCTTTAATTCACCATGAAACACACATAATCTAGCCCAACCAAATACTGAGAAAAAATAGGACTTTTAAAGGTGAAACTATTCTTTTTTCATCGATAAAACATATTTAAAATGAAAAGGGGAAATTTGGAGAAAGATAACATAACTTTGACAAAATGAACTATAGGTCACTAGGACATTGATTTTTTTTATACCAAATCAGGTGGAACAGCCAATATTGAAAAAGCTTCAAAACTGCAAGTGTATTCCCGCCCTAAAAATTACCCTCCATTTACTCAAAAATTTTGTTATATCTGCTCAATAAGTGTCATAAAAAAAACTTCTTTCAAGGAGTCTCTCATTTACTATTGTGGAATAAAAAACATTTCTCCCCTGTGTTGGTAATGTAGGATTCAATAGTTTACCAATAGACAACTGGGCAAGGCTTAAACTATTTTTTCTGATTTCAGTCCAAAAACAAAGCTATGCATTGTCAGCTCACAAACAAGAATTACGATCAATAGGCGGTTTTCTGTACTTGCAGGTTCTTTAAACTAAACAAACTAAGAGAAGATACACAATTTAAAGTTGTCATCAGGACAGGTAGGAAGAAATCTTGCAATTGGGACACCTGTTTCAATGACAACTATTTTAGAGGGTAATTTTACTTTGAAGAAACTTTATTATTGTGTTTATAACACAGAAAGTTTAGGAAAATCTCACAAATGGTATAAAAACACATAATGGGTTTTCCAAATTTCCTACTTTATCCAGAAAGAAAGAAAAAATATACATCTTTGCAGGTAAACCTGTTCACAACTCCGTAAGTGACTATTTGTCTAGTTGCAGAACATACTTTTCATCGCCACTACTTGGTCAGAATTTTTTAGTTTTTTTTAATATTTTTCTCTGAACTTTGTACACTCATTGAAGCTCAGTTTGGAATTATCTTTAACTGTTGGATCTAGTTTTTTACATAAGTGGAACTAAACTAAAGTGACGATTTGCTACATTAAAGTGAATTTATAGAACTGTCATGTATGCCTAAGAAGTAGTCGGAGACTCTTGAAAATTGCTGGAGCACATCCTGGTATGTAGGCGTAAAAGTCTCAAAAAACCCATTAACCACTGGACAAGGGATCGATTTTAAAGTGCAACTAAAGTTCCATTTTAAACATTCGAGACCAGGCAAGCCTTTAACGAAGAAATTGATAGATGATGTCCCTTCTGCAAAAAGCATTTCTCTCTTCATCTGTCAAAATCTCTGAGCTTTACCTGCACAGGTATGCTGGGATACCGGTCACATTCCAGCTTCCCCTGTGCCTGCCAGGACTAAATGAACTTCCGCACACCTGAGTTAAGTCATCCCCCACCTAGCAAGTCAAGGTGGCTGAATCAATACAAGGAAGAGAAGTAGGAAGAAGATGGCAGTGCTTGTTACAGAGGGGACAGGTGTGTATAAACAGGGTTTAGTTCAGCTTTAAAAAAAAAAAAGACACAGACATTACCCATGAGTTTCTGCACATAGATCAGCCTTAGAGCACCAACAAACATGTTACTATGATAATTTTGTGTATCATACCAATGGATGGTGTTTACATTTCATGGTTAGAATCTAAGTGCTCCTGCATTAAGTTTGCAGCCTTACAAATTAGAGAAAACTGTTGAAATTCATCCGTGTATGAACATTGATCGCTGGAACACTGGAGTACTACCAAAAATATTGATGGATTTCAGAGGGGAATGTGCGCACGCGCTTGCACAGGATTAGTGAAGACGGAATGTGCTAACAAGTCTTTCAATAACAAAAAAAGAAAGAGCAAGGCTATCTGAGATTCACATAAATCTTACACAGGAGTCTAGTCAACTCAAGGTTTCTTCTCTCAGCATAAAACATCAGTGACTGTCCTTCTCTATTTATCTGTACAAGGGAGATTTGAAGAAAAATGTTTTTGTACACCACAGTTAGAAAAGACTGTCAGCAGTGGAGCGTGCCTGTTTCCTGCTTTACAGGCCTCTGTTCATCCATCAGCTACCTGCTCGGCACGCCAACAAGTGTATTAACATTTACCTTGGACTCAAAACAGACACACGCTTTTATACAACATAAAGATGCACTTCTTGCCACTGGGGAATGAGATACACGTATGTACTTGAGTAATTCACTCCAATGCAGAACCACAAATGTTTAGATACAACATTTTGTGCTAAGCTTCGGCAAAGAAACATTTACAACCCAATTAAAAAAAAAAAAGTTTAGTCTTGAGGCCTGAACAGATGAGGAATGTGTTGGAAAGTTTTATACACAAATTTGAAGATTTTATGTTCACTTCCTTGACCTGTATTTACTTTCCTGTTGGTAGAACCACCAAAGACAGTGATAAAAGTGTAGACGTGCAATTATCGTGGGAGGATGAAAAGAGACACAGCTACAACACTGATCCTAATTAAACAACCTAAGTGTGCTGAAAACATATAGAGAAAAAAAGCAGTGTATCCAGAAGTGAACTGTCTTTCAGTCTTAAAGTTGTTGAAAGCAGGCCCAAGAGAAAAACGCTGGCAGCTCTGGTGTTTGTTAGAATTGCCCATTGAAATGATTTTCTTTTTAGCCCCTCAGCCTTCATCATATTGAGTCTAATAAAACAGAATAAAGCATTGTAACCCAAACATTTTCAAGCTTAGGTCGCACCAAAATACCAAGTTAGCCGAGGTTCCAAAATATAATCAGTCCTGTTCTATTTCGTCTGGCACCAATCGATTACATAATGTAGAATGGTGAACTTGGCATGCCAAAGCTGGATTTACTCTCAACTCAGTCCTTTTAGAAAATAAAGCTGCACAATTTCAGTGCAGAGCATTGTGTTAAAACACTTTTTTTCCCCCTCCTTTAAATTTATCTAGAAGTTATACAATAACATTCCCTTTCAGAACTACAATGATAAAGAATTACTTCTGCTTTTTCAGGTCTGGCAAAGTGCAGCCACAATGATTTATGGTCATTGGAAAAGAACCATAAAAGCATTTGGCAGTTAGTATATATGAAAGATTGACGGGTTGCTTTGCATCTATGCAAATTACCAATATTGAATTCCAAGTTTTTTTACAATGTAGATTATGCTACCCAAACTCAATCATTACAATATAATATATTTAGTTGGTCATAAAATATGTGTGCATGATAATCAAATGGTATTAGTTAAGACCATAATATGCTGACAGTTTTAAATCCAAGAACTGATTGATAAGGCCAGTCACTTTAGCCTGAAATGCTAAATAATTAACACAAATATATGCATCTATGGTTAGCTGTCACCGGGAAAACTCCGCTTCATCCATTCTGATCAGGTAGGTTTTATTTATTGGTGGGAGGCGAGGGACAACACCCTTAAGACAATCCTCTCGACACAGACAGCTAAAAAGCTACGGGAGTGTGAATAAGCAGTGACAATCATGATAGCCACAACCCCTGCAACATTTTTCATCCCTTTATAGTGTAAGCAGACAAAACCAACATAAGAGCTGCAACTCTTCTCTGAATTTAGGAGCAATGCAGCGTTGTTGCCACAAAATCACAGGAAAGCTGCATTATAGTTGGACTTCACAAACAGATTAAAAGATATCCGTGGGACCTTGCAAGGGGAAAATTTAGGTGAGCTGGACTTATGGTTAAGTACTGCATTACAAAGATTTTTTTTTTATATATTTTTTAATAATGGGCCTACCACTACTAAAGTAAACATGTGTTATCCTCTAACATAACTACAGCTCAATTGTTTGCCCTCTGTTTGTCTTTTCTGGAACAGCTTCCACAGTCCAGGTCCTCATAAAGTGTTGTCTGGCCAAATTGGCCCTAAAATGTATTAATATGTTCCTTTTCAGGAACAGGCCTCCATAGCTACACAACTCTGTAAAACCCTGAAAAATATGCTGTCGCTGTTTACAACAAGGAATGCATGTGTAAATACTTCACAATCTGCCGGTTTGTATTCAAATATATCAACCTATGGCTGCCTTAACAGAAGAAGAGTGTTTCCTGCACGCTAAGAGAGGGCATGTCAGGCAGGGAAACTTAAACACAGACAAGAATATACTCTGTAAACCTGCGATGCGTTCCAAAAGCGAACAACAAAGAAAAAGAAAATGGTGTGACATTTGCTGAACATGGAAGTCTAGTAGTGTAAAGCCCAGACAAAAATGGATTTTTAAGTGAAAGCAGCTTTTTATTCTGTATGCAACATTCCAGAAAAGAATATTAAAACAAAACAGAAAGCACATTAACCTTTGCTGAACCTTTTGGCATATCTATAAGTATATGTTCACAATTTTGTTGAGAAGAAGTTCACAAGTGATTAAAATGGCACTCTAGAAATACAATTAAAATTACAACTGGCAGAAGAACTAATAAGTTGAAAATGAATAAAATTAAATACAGTCTGTATTTGTTCCATGTCACCAGGTGTGTTAGGAAGTATAAAAGATACAATAAGTGTCTATAAACTGTCAGAATATACTGTCCATTGGTGACTAGGCTCTACGCCATATAAGCCATTGTTTCCATGCACTGCACTGATGATAGGCTAAACTACTAGATGGACTTAATGGGCTTGATTAACTAAAGCTCTCCAAGGTTGGAGAGGATACATTTTAATCAGTGAAGCTAGGTGATCAAGCAAACCTGGAACGAATCTGGTCCAGGATTCAAAACATTTGCTAACAAATAAGCAAATGACTTTCAGGAAATCCATTCCAGGTTTACTGGATCACCCAGGTTTACTGTATCCTCTTCAGCCTTGGAGAGCTTTAATAAATCAGATCAATTTGCTCTTGTAAAGTTTAGGGGGTCAGGGATCAGGAAGCTTTTGTTTCCCCCCCACAAAAAACAAAACAATATTTCCAGTCAGTATGTCCTCCGCATAATCTTTAAACAGAAAAAAAGTTTAGCACCAATTCAGGGCTTCCGACCACAGGATGGGTATTGCAGTCTAACAAACCCCTGGATTAGGGCCCTTTGCAGCACACAGGAATTTCGGCAGCTACCTGCCATTCTCCAATCCTACTTCCCCATGCCCCTCCTGCAGCCAGAAAAACACCTATTGCACCCTGAAGTAGGACATGATCATATATTTTGGATTTACAATTAAAATTGGATTTGTGATAAGAATACTCTGTCTAAGAAGACTCTATTGTGTTTTTATTGCATTAGTGGAGGATTCCTTCATTCCCATTTTTACACAACTTTTAAGGATATGCTGATATGAAAGATTTTATTTCTCCTTCGATGGTTCTCACTAAAGGTCTGAGTCATCTGAAGCCAGGCAAGTTCACGCATGGTGGTGAAGAAGAACAGCTTTTTGGATGCAAAATTATTTCATAAAGTTATGTTTACTGATCTACAATAAAGTAAGATTTGGTGTACCCATCATTCTGTGCTTATTGCTGAGCTATGCAACTCAAAATAAATGCAGCAATTTTCATATGTATACCAAAACAGATTAGCCCAGACAGGTTCATTATTTCATACAAAGGTAAATGATGTGAAGACGATCAGAAATATATAAAGTGTCAGAGCTGCGGTTACATCTACACATTCTTTCTGCAAACCACCACTATTGTGCATCTGTTTTGTATCTGCTGGTTCTTTTGTCTGCTGTGCCAATACTGGAACAATATCTTCATAGAACTGTAATAAGAACACTGAAGACATTATCTGTATCATATATTCCAGAGACCTCTATTATTAGAGGCTGCTGGCAGACAAACCAAGTGCGCCTTATGTGCATGTATAGGGGGGATGTCAATTTTATCTCAACATCTGTAGCTGTGCTTGTAGAAGTGGATTCTGTGAACATGTTTAAGCTTTCTTGTTAGAGTATTTGTAAAAGTGATGGTGTTAGACTTT
The DNA here is from genome assembly GCF_032062135.1 of Pyxicephalus adspersus. NCBI lineage: Eukaryota > Metazoa > Chordata > Amphibia > Anura > Pyxicephalidae > Pyxicephalus > Pyxicephalus adspersus. Next base: position 21,890,186 of record NC_092862.1, read on the forward strand.
TAACAATTTGAGTTCTGTGTGGTGAATGACTTTTTCTGAAGGCTACAAGAGAGAAATATTTCACAGTTCTACTTCTAAGGAGTATCATTGCAACTTCCGTATTTAAAAAGGGAAAGTTTAAATGGAGATCCCCAATTAAGCTGAACTCTAGGCAAAACACTTATGTTTAAATATATCCTTCAGTAGCCAGAAAGGATTTAAATGCATGCATCAAAAGTCCTTGTAAACTGAGTTAATACTTTGTAAAAGTAGCCATGCCATCCTCACTGCACTGCACAGAGCCAGTTTGTGATTAGTTGGAGGAACCCAGCAGGCCAAGCCACTACTGGCTACGTGTAAAAAAACAAACTAGCTGTTGGTGACCACAGAAGAAAGCTGACATGCGTAGTCAGCTCCTGCTTATAGGGGAAACCAAAAGATAATTGTTTATGGCTCCTCAATGTAATAAAATCTCCTGTATTTTTCAATCTAGAATTACTGCTCATTGCTGCCTCCATTCATTCTCTATAAAGCTGTCAAAAGGAAAAGCTACATGTAGCATCTCCAGAGAGGCAGAGGTTCCCTAGTAAGTGGTAAACGTACTGCAACCTCATGGTCAGCATGAACAAAACCTCATAAAAAAAATGGTCTACTGTTGTCAGAATCACAAAACCTGCCCTAGCAGTTATGGCCGAAGAAATTTGATCATAGATCGGAAACAGTGATCAAAAAAGGCATCATTCAATTCGATGGAGAGATGAAAATGGATTTATATATGTTAAAAAATACAGTTGCTTCTGATATCTGATTGGTGGGATTATTTATCCTTATGAGGCAGCCTGAATTATGACTATCCCCTTTTTTGTACTTGTTTGGGATTTGCTTCTGATATAAAGCAACTGATTTATTAAAGCTCTCCAAGGCTGAAGAGGATACAATTTCAACAGTTAGGCTGGGTGATCCAGCAAACCTGAAATGAATCTGGTTCAGGATTGAAAATATTTGCTAACATATAGTAAATGACTTTAGGAATTCCATTCCAGATTTGCTGGATCACCCAGTTTCACTGCTAAAAGTGTATCCTCTCCAGCCTTGGAGAACTTTAACAAATCAGGTCCGAAGTGTTTTAGCAAATTAAAACGTATTTAGTTTAACGTTTAACAAGTATATATCCACTATAAAGTTTTCAGAAGTATATCAGATGATTTGCATATGTTGGTTTTGAACATGCAAATCTTTCTTTTTTCAAAACATTCCTTATTAATATAACTCCAACAGGCATTTAATTTTATTGTCATTCTCTTGTAAAAGCTGTGCCAAAATTCTGCTAAATTTAGAAAAACTGTCCTAAAGTTGTTTACAAAATATTTACCGAGTGCTAGCTTGGCACAGATTTTAACTATACAGTTATATTTACTAAAGCAGCTGGAGACCATTTCATCAATATAAATAGATATAAAAATGATTAAAATAGCTGTGGAGCAGTACATTTCTCACTAGTAGGAAAATCATAAAAGGGGCAATAAATTTTTCACAGAACTGGGATAGGCAAGATTCTGAGACAATGCTTCACTTTAATTAAATGCTTGGAAATCAGTTATCTGTCAACAAACACAGCAACTTAAGGAATTCAAAAGTTTAGTGAAGTGAAGATTAAGATAATAAATTAGATGAATTGAGCTAAAGTCACAAAAATTACTCAAACCTTTATTTTCAGTTCTGCATAATAATTAATAGCCAAATTCAGTAAGCTGTTCACAGCACCACTTAATGATAACACAGCTCAACAAAAAAAATTTCATTTGCCAGGGATTTTTCAATATATTTAGTGTATTGTAGGTCTGCTGAATCAAGAAATGAAATCAGTTTCATTGAGTTGGCTCTAGTTCTTGTGATACAGGAATCGGAATAGAGAATTCTACCAGGATTTTATTATCAATCTTTATTTACACTGATGTTTTTCATTTTATATATTAAATGTAGCATTATTTTCATGAAACTTTCATTTGCCTTCTTTTAACTTATACATTTTCTTTTATTTACAGAAATATGAGTTCTTCAAGAAGTTGTTTAAATGACCCTAATGTGTTTTGCTACATTTGTTGTGAATATTCTCAGCAAAAACAGAGAAGAAACATTACAGAATTTGTGAAACAAGCATATTTTGCATATTTTAGTATTAAACCGGGGGACCAAGATAAGTATTGGGCTCCCTGTATGGTATGCAAAACTTGTGTAGAGTGCCTACATCAGTGGAAAAATGGAAAACTGAAAAGTTTGAAATTTGGTGTGCCTATGGTATGGCAAGAGACCAAACATCATAACATGATTGTTATTTTTTGTGCCGTGAATGTAAAAGGTTTCAATCATTACAAGAAAAACAAGTGGGAGTAACATGAATTGGAATCAGCAAGACGACCTGTGCCGCGTGCTGCTGATGTTCCCATACCAGTGTTCAGTACACTCCCTGATATTCCTGTATCCGACATGGAGGATATACAGGGTTTGGAGTGTAATCCAGGAGTTAGCAGTGGAAGTTATATGAAGGAAGTGTTTCATCAAACCAGCAGTTTTCCCAAGAAGAGCTCAATGATTTAATACGTGACCTAAGTCTGTTAAAACAAGCATCTGAACTTTTAGCATCCAGGCTAAAAGAAAAGAACGTCTGAGACCGGAAGTTAACATAATGGTTTATAGGACAAGAGAGGGGACACTCCGACCATATTTCAGTGAAGATGGAGACTTTGTGTACTGTTGTAACATCCCTAGACTACTAGCCCATATGGGAGTACCAGAATACCGAGCAGAAGACTGGCAGCTTTTCATAGACAGTTCCACTTGAAGTTTGAAATCTGTTTTACTGCATAATGGCAACTGCTATGCATCAATTCCAATTGGTCACTCAACAAAACTTAAAAGAAGAATATGAAAATATCTTATTTTTGATTAGTTCTGTAAATATACTGAATATAGAATATATTGACTTTAAGTATTTAAAAATTTTAATTTGTATACGTAGGTTTAATTTTGCTTAATTTTCATGTTTCATTAGTTTTCTATGTGGCTATTATTGAGGTCAATCGTTAAAAAACTAGAGCCAGTCTAGCAAAACCAATACCATATTTGGAATCTGTGCATCAAACATTACCTAAAATGACTATATTCTGTTTGGCAAGAAAATGTTTACTGACCAGTATAATCAAACCTCGTTTTCATGATGTAGATGTGTGCGGCTCTATTGATGAAAAATTTTGAAAAAGTGATGCCAAAAACCAGGAGGAGCAGTTGTCTGCATTCATAGATCATTTACAAACCAAGATCTGTAGCAGTGCTCTGTGCAGCAGAGAAGTAACGGAAATACAAACTTGTGAATTCCTTTATTAAGAGAACTTACTGGTCACCCTAATCTATGGAAAGTGTAGGTTTAGAAATGCAATATTAACTTAATGATAATTATGATGTATAAGGCTTCAGTAATTACTTTGAACAGTACAGGAACTACATCATTTGTTGTAAGAAAAGCCCTTCCTGAAGCCTAACTATACAGAATATTCTTCACACACATGCATTCCTTGGACACAGGCAGATGTGGTCATACTAAATCTCTGCTTTATTAATAGCCCTATTATTGGATTTCCTTGCATATACGCAAGTCTTGTTAGAGGTAATCTTTTGAACCTAAGTATTCCAAAAATGGGAATACTGTGCTGATGCGGGGAACCACAAGCAATTTCTAGAAAAACAGAAGTCGTGTGTGAGCAAGGGAAATCTTTCAAACACTTCATTGTAACTGACACATATCAGGAGGTACAATATGGTGGCTTATCATTGTAAAGAAATGTTTCACCCGAATTCCCAAATGTATGAAGTTTTAATAAAGGATGAAAAATGGCAATTACGGTGACGATAAACAGAGAGACATAGATGATGAATCGAATCTATAATAACTATGTACACTAAACTATGCCCAAGAGACATTTTTTTACAAATGATACAGAAAATCCAGTGATTATCAGATTTAAAACCTCAAGAAAGCAAATAATATGTAAAGGTCAAGAGATAAACGTCTCTTTATCCAGTAAATTCAGATGGGCGTAACAGACATGTATCCTTTTACAAATGTATTATTCTGGCATACGTGACTGCTACGTAGTACTCACAGGTTCAGGTTTAGAGACAGAGGAAGACAGTTTGATCATGCTACATAATATTTATCTATGCAAAGATTTTAAAAATACGAATCCAACTTTTTTTTATTTTAAATATGAGAATGGTTTTAGATCTCCTAACTTTTCTAGATCAAATCACTTTCATGTAAATGTAGCCCACCACCTAGTCAATTCTTGTAGCATAATGCAGTCTATTTTTTTAACAGTGAATCTGAAATTCACCACAACATTCTCTGCTGGAAAATATTCCAGTTCCATGTTTTGGCAGTGGTTGATTCTTCACCAGAGAATGTTTCAGTAACTGTCAGATTCACTACTATATGACTAGATCCTAATGGTTGCCAATAATACCTGCGCCAACTATACATGTATACACTCAATACACTTGATTGTGCATGAGCTTTTTTTACCTGAGGTTGTTTTAAAAGATGAACAATATCACCTTCTAGTGTTTGAAATGTATTCCATAGCTCAATCACATGTAAATAACTCCTTCCTAAACTATTATCTATTTACATTATCTTTTCCAGTCTTGTGTTATCTATGGCAACAAATGTAACTTAGAACATCTTGTGACCACTGAATAATTTATGCATACAAATGGTCATCTCAAAATAGGTCATCTCAGACTACAGAAGTACAATTTGTTTTTTAACTATCAGTGCAATTGGGACATTTTGCTGCATTAAACCTTGCGACACTACAGCAGGTAGTGCATGAATGCTTCAATATAAAGGTTCCTAACGAACAATTTTCCCATCACTAAAAATTAAATAAACCCTTTTGGTTATGAAGGGGTTAGTTTTTGAAACAGTCAAAATTTTCTCTACTGGAAACTTATTGGAAATTCAAAGCTCCATTCCCGAAGAGTGATTATCAGTGTAATCCTCCCCTCGTGCTTCCTTTGAGCAGAAGCAGCAGTACATTGAAGCAGAAAATGCCTCCACACTTAAAGTGACAGCATGTGCTTCAGGCTACCAGAACTCTTTAAAGCTTGCAAGCAATTTACTGAAATCACACTTTTAAACAGAACTGAAAAGCAAACTTCAGAGCAATGAAACGCTGGCAGCTGGTGGGTGTTTAGTTACACAGCAATTAACAGAATGAAGCAAAAAAGTGAAGTGATATAAGGCACAGTAACTACTCAATTATCAGCCTATACCACTGGCTTACCACAGCTTTCACATTCGGGGCACATTATTTTTAACACCCCTGTCCTTTAAATTAATTTTTGTAACATTGAAACTAAAAATGATGGTCGGTGGGAGACGGGGCCCCCCATGCACTGGTGGTCGGTGGGGGACGGGGCCCCCCATGCACTGGTGGCCGGTGGGAGACGGGACCCCCCCATGCACTGGCGGCCGGTGGGAGACGGGACCCCCCCCATGCACTGGCGGCCGGTGGGAGACGGCCCCCCCATGCACTGGCGGCCGGTGGGAGACGGGCCCCCCCCCTGCACTGGGTCTCATTGCACTGGTGGCCAGTGGGAGAAGGGTCCCATTTCACTGGTGGATGGTAGGAGATGCATCCTAATCTCATTGGTGGGAAAAAAAGAAGTTGATGTCAATAATCTTATCATTGGAAAAAATTATACACATATGCAATCTCAGATGTTGGTTTCAGTTCTCAAGATTCTACCATGGTACTTTAGCAGGTATTATGGTATATTTACAGATTTTTGCTTTTCTTTAGACGTCCCTTTACCTGGACTAGCACAAATGGTTAATGGAACAAAGTAGGCATCAACAGGAAGAAGAGCAATGCGGCACACACTGCTGGCACAATGTCTGCATTGCACCTCTTTACTGGTCGGGGCAGCCCCGCTATGTTTATGGCTCCAGTCTTCTGACAGTTGGTAACATAAAACACTCATTACTGAGAGTTTCTAAACCAATGCAAGATCTTAACAAGTTAAGCAAACTCTATTGCTGATTTCTATATAAAGCAAAACAACCATCCATAAAGCAAGTGGTGGAAGCAGCCATTCTCCAGCTCATGTGCTGCAAACTACTTTAATGTAGCGAAGATAACTATTTAAATTCCTGGTGAATGAAATCACTGCTTTGCCACTAGCTTGAGGCCAAGTCTAGGAACGTCTGGTATTGTTACAAGCTCCAGAAACAAGTGTTTAAGCTAAACTCTCAGCAAATATCTAAATATACAGATGAAACACATATACTTGCCAAACTATTAGTATTTGTCTATCCAGTCCTGGAATTTACTTTGCCCTACCATCTAGTGTGACTAGTCACAGTCATGCCTGGGATGGGTGGAGACCTTAAACTTTTCTCTGCTGCATTTGTACTTTTATTTACAGGTCTCCTTCTCATCGCATTCTGTGTCTGGTCAGTAAAAGGAGAAGCAGCACACAGCTGAGTTTATCTCTCATCTGCAGTCTAAACTCCAGTGAGCCAATAAATTTATGCATTTGGTGGTTTCACCCTCTCTCATGTTAAGGGTTAAATACAGATAGATTCTAGTGTAAAACATGGGAATACCTTATACTGTACCTTGATCCCACCAAGCTACATCTCTTTGCTGGTCATGTAGCTGTACCCTTGGTAAGGTCATCAAATACAGTAAAGGACCAGAGGTTCTGTTTTTCATGTGGAGACATCTAGTGCCTGCTTACGTTCCAGAATTTAAAAGCAACACTGGAGGTTGTGGAATCAAAAAAAACTTCTCATCTGTAGGCTCCTCCAGACTTGACAAGCATTTACTCTCTGCGGGAAAACCACATACTTATATACAAAGTTTGATTTGAGTTTGGTTTTAAAATCATAAGGGGTAAAGTCTTTTTTCTTTGTGATGATGTTGTGCAAAGTGTTTGTTCATTTTCTATATTTTTTTTTTTTTTTACAATTTTCTGCCTGTATTTTAAATAGCATTATGTGGCTGCTGAATATACATAAACTTGAATAGCAATGCTATCAAGTTTAGGACCTTTGCAGTTAAAAGGGATTATTTAAATCACAATCCATGAAAGTACAGAATTAAAAATTGATTTTTAAAATGTAGTCATTCTATATATTGTGTGCACTTTTACACTAAAGAGCATTCTTTTACACAGACCTATTAAGAAAGCCCATTCAATGTTCATCTGCTCACATTCTCTTAGTTTAGGTTTAAAAAAATGTAAAAAGTTGACACAATATATAATGAGAACAGTATTCACTGTTTAAAAAGCATTTGTTTGCTATATTATTTGTCTCTGAATAGCCTGCTAACATGTATCGCTCCTTAGGTAAAATACATCATTAGAAACTATCAATGACCAAAAGCCTCAAAGCAGCTTAAGCTAAGACATGTAAGGTTTTAACCTGGCCTTCCAAAAAAAAAAAATGCAGGGAAATGGGTGATGACTGTCAGAGGTGGTAAGGCGTATCTGCTCCTGGTCTCCATATGAGGGCAGTCATGTTTAGGCTATTGGAAGGCAGTGCCCTGCATGTGCCTTAATTAACTTGTTCAGATGAAACACTCTCAAAACAATCAATGAAATTCTAAAGATATACAACCATAAGCTGAAAGGAAATAACACAAAAGATTAAGGTTATTGCCTGTCAAACAAACTCCCCTTTAAAATGTTACCGCAGGAGCGTTTTTTGGAGGACCACCCAGAGCCTGACAGCTTCTGAAAGCATGAAATATTCTCTCTCATTTACACATGGCTTTACTTGTAGCTGGTTACTCATTGCCGACACAATGAGGCTAGTTGTATTGCGTTTTCACTAACAGCTAGATGTGCCACTGACTTAGAACTGCTAATGAATAAGGGAAACCTAATAATAACATTACAAAGCATTACAAATGCTGCAGAGAACAATGAATATTAATAATTGTGGACTGAACAAGCTTCCCTGCATGCTGGCACACACAATAATGTAGTCGTTTCAAAATGACCTAAAATATTTTAAAGTCCAGGTGAGTCTGCTAAAAACAGATATTTTGGTGGATAATTTTAGGGTGACATGTAAACCGCTGTTGACATGTCAGCATTGAAATTTCCTGTTATATATATATATATATATATATATATACACTTACTTGGCTACTTTATTTAGTGCACCTTGGTAGTACCAGGTTGGACCCCCTCCTCAGAACTGCTTTGGTACATTATGGCGTAGATTTAACAAAAGTACTGAAAACATTCCAGAATGAAATGATAGCATCATGCAGCCACTGCAGATTTGTCAGCTGCATAATAATTATGTCAGTCTGCAGTTCCCCTGCATTCCAAGGGTGCTCTATTGGATTGAAATCTGGTGTCCGTGCAGCAATTTTAGCAGAGTGAACTCATTATCATGTTTAAATAGTTCTTTCTTAGATAGTTGTTACCAGAACAGATGCCCCCATGAGAAGATTTTTTATGAACGGTTGCAAGATTTTGCCTTTTCTCTCACTGTCGCACTCTGTCAAAACGCAATCTCTGGGCCCTTCTCCTTCCCCATATCACATACTGTAAATAAATGAATGAGGCGAGGATAAAGTCTCCATCCTTTTGGGAGGATTTCTGTGGAACACAGAGTAGCTAAAATCTTGCCACAAGATGCCCTTGGAATGGACTAGAATGTCTTCTCACCAGGTTTTTGCCCGTTCCCCATATCATAGGAATCCTTCTGAAAGGATAGCAATGTCACATTCATTGATATGGTAGACAAGAATAAGATAACTATGATTCCATATTTTTCTTTACAGGTAGGTTTCTCACCTAATAAAGGGAAGGCTGTTCATTTTAGTGATTCTGCTTTAATGGATTTGAAGTGGTATGGCATGTAGAACATGTAGGGGTGTATACCTTTAATCACATAAGAAATGCAAAATCTGCATTTTGTTAATTCACATAAAGAGAATGATTACACTGTGTGTCATTTCCTCACCTACATCACCTTCATCTGTAGGCACTTTAAGCATGAAAATAAAATATTTCCTTGTTCAAATGTGATATGGGGGGAAGGGATTGGGTTAACAATTTCCATGAGGGGTACTTACTTTTTTACATGACTATTTGGTGCATTCTTTTGTATCTTGCCACCAAACCCTGACTAAAAAGAGATGAATCACCAGGGCCTTTTAAGTTCACCTGTGTGAAAATTGCCCAGAAATGTGCTTTGAATTTATTTAAAATTATTTTATGAAAAGCCAGCTTTCTGATGTCATCAATAGCACATGTGTTACACAAAGCATATTACAGCCAATGTTCCCACAGTTGTCTTTTCTATTACAAAGTTTAACCTATCAAATGAACATTTTCCCCTAAACCTCAGTTTAGTGCTTCAGTTACTGTAAAGAACTGGGTTGGCATATGCTAGTGGGCTTTATTTTTATACTAGAAAAAGAAAATCTGTTTAAAGCAGTTACGTTTTAGTAGATGCAAATCCTAATTAAAAACAATTTAGTTATGAGTAAACATTTTGCAGACTCCTATGCATCAGTTGTGAAGATCAACTGCAGCCTTTTGCATCCATTTAAGTCCCAATATTTTCTGCTGCCCACACCTGTACAGGATAACCCAGTTCACTTGTATGGGGAAGCATCCATTCTACCTTGTCAGGAAATAGCCCATAGTAAATAAGGCTGCATACTGTAGCAGGAAGGAAAGCAGAGCAGTGCAGGATGTAAATGGTGACCTTGATCTTGGTAAGTATCTAACTACTGCAAGGGAGAGTGGGTGCAGCTCAGTGTGTGCAAGGAGGGAAGGTAAATGTTTTACAATACAACATTTAAGAACCCCTTGAAAAGCCCACATACTGTTAAAGAGAATAGGTATGCCATCCCAACCACGTTTCACAAATACTGCAATACTCAAGTCACCACATTTGTACAAGCTCTAGGCACAGCACTGCAGGGGGTCAGGGGTAAGTATAACGCACCAACTCTGACAAAATTTGATATTTGCATTGGTAGTTCAGGTGGCTCCTAAGTGCCCTTTTTCAGAAACCAGAGGTACCCGCTGGTCCCTCCTTTACTATTCAGAGGTAAAGATATTGTAGGTACCTGCTGGTCCCTTCTTTACTACTCAGAGGTTAATATATTGTTGTAACCTTTACTTTTTACCTAAATGCATGCATGATGCAGATGCATGCAAAGCTCCAAGTAGCTGGCTTCGAGAGTCAGGTTTAAAAAAAAAACTATTTCAGGATTAATGCCCAAATTTGAAGTCCATCATTTCTAAGGGTTTGTTCACTCAGATTGATTGTGCTAGACTTGGGGACTCTTGGGTACTCCAGCAGAAAGATCCCAGTGCTCCTGGCTGTGTTTCCGTGACTGAAAGAGAATCTTAGTTTGCTTCTATAGGTGAAAGAATCAAATGAACATTTTCCCCTAAACCTCAGTTTAGTGCTTCAGTTACTGTAAAGAACTGGGTTGGCATATGCTAGTGGGCTTTATTTTTATACTAGAAAAAGAAAATCTGTTTAAAGCAGTTACGTTTTAGTAGATGCAAATCCTAATTAAAAACAATTTAGTTATGAGTAAACATTTTGCAGACTCCTATGCATCAGTTGTGAAGATCAACTGCAGCCTTTTGCATCCATTTAAGTCCCAATATTTTCTGCTGCCCACACCTGTACAGGATAACCCAGTTCACTTGTATGGGGAAGCATCCATTCTACCTTGTCAGGAAATAGCCCATAGTAAATAAGGCTGCATACTGTAGCAGGAAGGAAAGCAGAGCAGTGCAGGATGTAAATGGTGACCTTGATCTTGGTAAGTATCTAACTACTGCAAGGGAGAGTGGGTGCAGCTCAGTGTGTGCAAGGAGGGAAGGTAAATGTTTTACAATACAACATTTAAGAACCCCTTGAAAAGCCCACATACTGTTAAAGAGAATAGGTATGCCATCCCAACCACGTTTCACAAATACTGCAATACTCAAGTCACCACATTTGTACAAGCTCTAGGCACAGCACTGCAGGGGGTCAGGGGTAAGTATAACGCACCAACTCTGACAAAATTTGATATTTGCATTGGTAGTTCAGGTGGCTCCTAAGTGCCCTTTTTCAGAAACCAGAGGTACCCGCTGGTCCCTCCTTTACTATTCAGAGGTAAAGATATTGTAGGTACCTGCTGGTCCCTTCTTTACTACTCAGAGGTTAATATATTGTTGTAACCTTTACTTTTTACCTAAATGCATGCATGATGCAGATGCATGCAAAGCTCCAAGTAGCTGGCTTCGAGAGTCAGGTTTAAAAAAAAAACTATTTCAGGATTAATGCCCAAATTTGAAGTCCATCATTTCTAAGGGTTTGTTCACTCAGATTGATTGTGCTAGACTTGGGGACTCTTGGGTACTCCAGCAGAAAGATCCCAGTGCTCCTGGCTGTGTTTCCGTGACTGAAAGAGAATCTTAGTTTGCTTCTATAGGTGAAAGAAAAAAAAAAAAAACACAGAACACTGCTTTGTCTCATGGTATGCATGTTCTCATAAGGAAAATCCTGCATAGCTTCTGACATTTGTCACTGGTATATAAAAGACCTTTCAGGTGCTCACCTGGGAGCTGGCACAACATACAAAAAATAAATGTTTTGATTCCAAATAAAATAGCCTGACACTGTGTGAGCTCAGCCTGGAAAACACGAGTTTAAAAGGTATGAACACATGAAAGCACCTGCGAGTCAGAGCCATTAACATTAAACTAATAGAAACACTTTTTCTACAAAATCTATGGGCACAAATGGCACTAAAAGGTTCAGTATGTATTGGTATGGTCTGCTGGCACTCAGCATCACCTGAGTGCAACAAGGCCACAAAATTTTCCCATAACAATTTACAATGATTTAATCAACATTTTCATCATCAACAGGAACACATCTTCACACGTCACACGTCTTTATCACTCTAAAAAATATATACATATATATATATAAATATATATAGGTTCACTTCCAATCAGATTTGTGATCTGATAAAACAACTGGATTTGAAGTAAATTTAGCAGCCACCTGATAATAAGCAGCTTATTTGGGGGTTTTAATCAGGGGCAATATTTCTTTGCTGGAGTATATGAAAATAATTTTTCATTAACACTCCTATAGCTCTCCCCTGTAGCTTTCAGTGCCCTGATGATGAATTGGGGAACTCATTTAGGCAAGCTACTGCAGTAAACACCAGGGACTTCCAAATTGGGAACTTTCGGCAGTAGAAGTATGGGGAATCACTTCCGGTTCGTCCTGCACTGAAGGTGGAGCCATCAGCACGGGAGAAGCTGAGAAAAGTTTAATACTAATGCATTCAAAATGAAATTACAGGTGATTGATGTTGCTATTTTACATTATATCGGACCCCAAGAAAGGAACTGGCAGATTTGGTGATTGATACTGAGATTGATATAGTCAACACGGTAGTCATACTGCTCAAATCAACAGTTGTTGTTTTTATTCAATATTTATTATTCTGATGGAGATGTTGGATAGTTTGTACTGTGGAAATCATTAAGTAAGTGCGGGATTTACACCTAAAGATTTTTTATAGTAACCATTTGCCATAAGAATAAGATTCAAATATATATGTGTTTTTTTGTTAAAGGATATAAAGAAAATGATATACCAACTACAGTGTGTAGTAGGCTTCTGAGAAAGCCCTTATTGTGAAACACGTCAAGGATGGTAGAATGGAAATTGTTACAAATGATAAATGATGTTCATATACTCCAGCAAAGAAATATTGACATTTATCCATTTATTACAACTATTCATTTTAATGTTTTTTATGTTTTAAAACTTTCGTATTAGCACAGTAAATTGTATGGAAAAGTTGTTTAAACAAAAAAATCTATTCTTGGGTTTATTATTAAATAAGCACCAAAAAGTCCCATTCTAAATATCTTTTGGATCATTATTGAATGATCAAAAGTCCAATCACTTTCTTGGAAAATGTTTGGAAGGACAGAATATCGTGCTAACCGATGCAGTGTTTCGGGACCGATCAATTACTGATCAGTAAATCAGATCAGTTAAGCACAAAATGGGCAGAAGGTTTTCCAGTTTGTTTATGCAAATATATATAACTCTCAAAAGACACTAAGCATACTTTACCAAAATTTATTGTCTTTAATAAATCTCCCCCTGACATAGTTCTAACTGTTAATAATGCTGTTATTCATCCCTCCCCTCAGGCACGTTGTCTTGGTGTCACATTCGATTCTGCCATCCCATTTACCCCCATATTCAGAAGATTTCTAGGTCCTGTCACTTTAACACATTTACCAAGTAAGTAATTGCTCATTAATTAAATACATGTCTTTGTAATTCATCTTTCCGTTTGCATCATCTATAACCATAGATATTTGTATGAAGCCCATGAGGGTGAAATGCGTTGGGTGAGACTTTAAATATATGGTGTACAATTTGACCTACTAAGATCGAAATTTTAATTTAATGAAATTTTTAATGAAAGAATCTACCCTAAATACAATTGTCAAGATAATTTTGTTTAAAATTGTCAGAATCACACCCCTTTCTTTATGAGTATGTGTACCGTTCTAAGTTTGTTTTATCTTATTAGGATAAATAAAGGATTTTACTAGTTTTTGCAAAAAACATGGTTGCCATAAAGAGCCGCTACACTTATTTCCTTCCTTGTTAATTTATACCTACCGGGCTCAGCAATAACTTCAGTACCACAGAAGCCTATCACTAAGGATTGGTTATTTCCTGTACTTGTCTGCCAATTGGGCTAATCTATGCATCCTTTACTAAAGCAAGTACGCTGAATGCAAAACTGAAGTCCAATTTTGCCTATGACGTCAGGATCTTAAGGTAATTATGCGAGTAGCTTTATTCTCTTGTTCTGCAGTTTCTATGTAATCTCTATACATAACTAACTTTTTGCAAATAATTCCATAACATTACAAAAACTTAGTTTTATGTTGCAACAACATATAAAATTACACATAATTCACTGACCCCCAACACACATGTACACTTCGGAAGTGTTTCAGGCACTTGCTTTTGCGTTTGTGGCTCTCCACTGTCCCCCGTTGCAGAAACCAGCAGTAGTCGCCCATCATGTGGGTTGCACCGGCCTTGATATCTTGTTTCCATAACAGAAATGTCTTGGTGGAACCTCTTCCCTTGTTCATCACTCACATCACCCAAACTTTGTGGGAAGAAGTCCAGATGGGCATGTAAGAAATGAATTTAAAGTGACATTCGGCAGCCAAGTTGATGGTATGCTGTTAGCATATTGTTCACGAGTTCAGCATAGTTTTCAGCTCGCTGGTTGCCCAGAAATGTTTGTGCAACTAGCACAAATGAATCCCAAGCAGCAAATTCAAGTCGGTTGAGTTTGTCTCTGAATGTGGCTTCACACATCAAATTGCGGATTTGGTAAAAATGCCTGCTTTAAGTTTAGAATCTGGTATTACTTTTTCAAATTTATCCTTCGGATACTGAAAACCCATACCATCACGATCCATTGCAACAACAAAGTTTTAATTAGTCCAAGTTTAATATGAAGTGGCGGAAGGTAAACTTTCTGTGGATCAATGAGTGATTTATGCTTCACGTTGTACTGGCCAACAGTGCGTTCAGGTCTGGGTGGCCATTCTTTCACTCTGTAATGGTTGCTGTCATCACGACTGTTCCACAGGCACAGAAAGCACATATATTTTGTATATCCCAATTGCTGGCCAAGAAGGAGTGCCACCACCTTCAGGTCACCACAAACGTTCTACTTGTGTTCTGAATAGTTAATCAATTTCAAAATGGCCTCCATGGATTTTTGTGTCTCATTCATTCCCTCGGCATGAGCAAGAGGAACAGAAAGTTTTTTTGTTACCTTTATGCAGCTTCCAAACTTGCTTTGCTCAAGTCTATGAACAATCTCCACTGCTCTGGTATGTATTCGCAGCCTAACTCCATCATCAGACCTCTCACATCGGTACAGAAGCAAATGTCTTTTTCCAGCTTGTAACAGCCTGTGAACTTTGTGCGATGATCACAAAAGTGTGAAGTTGTTGTTCCACCAGTTCACAATAAGGATATTGTGGAATTGGGGAGAGTGCAGAAAAGGGCAACTAATAAAAGGAATGGAGGAGCTCAGCTATGAGGAGAGATTAGCTGAACTGAATCTATTCTCCCTTGAGACGAGTTGTATAAAGGGGGATATGATCACCCTGTATAAATATATAAATGGTCCATATAGAGAACTCTCTTCCCAACTATTCACTTTAAGATCGTTACTAAGAACAAGAGGGCACTCTTTGCGTCTGGAGGAAAAGAAGTTTATTCTCCGGTAAAGGAAGTGATTCTTCACTGTAAGGTCTGTGAAAATGTGGAATCAGCTCCCTCAGGAAGAAGTTTCAGCAAGTTTCTATTGATTTCTATAAAAAGCTGCATGATTTCTGGGGGAACAGAATATAACTGGGTATTAAAGCTTTAAAGTAAAGATAACAGAGACTGTTGATCAGAGACACTGGATCAACTATGTCCATGGTTTTGTTTTTTTTTATCTGTGATATGTTTATTTCCCTAGTGGTTAAACTTGATGGACTAGCCTAACTATGTAACAATGTAATTATAAATTTTAGTGATTCAGTCTACATATATTTAAATGTAATTACTAAGTAATTACTAAGTTGTTTTAAATCTATTTAAATCTGGAGCTTTTAATGAAAGAACATCTGGTGATCCTGTCATATGCTACAGAAGTTCCTGGTATAAGATGACAACCATTTTCAAATTTTGCTCTAGCATTGACACGATGTCATGTGTGGCCCTGGATCAGTGGATGTGCACAGATTAAGCAGAAATGGTCCCTGGTTATCACTGTTGAGAAATCAGCCAAAAGATGCATAGCTGATACTGGACAATGAGCAACAGACGTGGTGAAAGTAGCCTAAAGAGATCAGCAACAGCAAGATGTAAAAAAGGTGAAAAAAGTATTTGAGTTTCAAACTGAAAGCTGTTTAAGACACACAGTGCTTTAGATAACAAAATGTCATCAGATCAAGGTTTTCGTGTACTTCAGCTGTTAGATAAGGATGCTTCTTGGATGAAATATTTTGCATGTACACAGTATTTGCCCCCTGTGTTGATAACCCTATAGCAACTCATATGTTCCGCTATGGTACAGCAATATAATTCTTTGAATTTGTAAGATAAATGCCTCAAGCTGTGATGGCAAAGATGATGTGCTGCAAGTGATGTAGTAGCTGCTGAATGGAATCACAGCACACTGGGCAGATGCAAGAATCCAACACATTTGAAAGTGTTTGAAATTCAAACATTAGTGGATTACTGATCGGCTGCTTTGGCTTTGTGTACATCATTGCATTCCAAATCTGGAAAAATTAAAGCCCTATAAATTGAAAAATGTTAACATTTTTACAAGTTTGTTCAGCTGGAGAACAGAACAGATACAATTAAGGACTTGCAGGATCTTTTGGCAATGACAAGATCTGGTTTCGGAATACTGCCTATGCAATATCAGCACAAGGTGCCAACTCAATCTTAATTAAGCAACTACTTGATTATGTTGCAACTTGTACTTCTGTATTTGGAAATGTGGTGATCTATAGAAGTAGAAGATCTCACATGAACCCATGGTGTCCAAATGTGACTTTGTGAGGTGTTGAGCTGTTAATTATTCTCGGTTTCAAATTACATCATCAGGATAACCTCATAATCCAAAAGTAACATGAAAATGTTCAGCCTCAACATCGGACATCCAAAAATAAATACCTGTTTGTCCCCGCGACTCTACAGAAATGCCTGGAGAAAAAACAAAACAAAACGACAACCATTTTGCAATTACATACCCTGATACTATCCACATAAATACATTTTCAAGTAACATTTAGAACTAAAATAAATTGGGAACATCTCAGGAATGGGACCTCACAGAAAAAAACACTAAAAGTATATAAGTAATCATGCTTCAGAGGAAAATATACAAACACAACTATTAAAAAAAAGGCATTCAGAGTTCAAGTACTTTTTTAGCAAAGGCGCGACATTCCTATGGGGTAGTACGCTACAGCTAAGACTGGATCAACAGAAGCCAGATAAGCAGGCTCTGCCCTCTATGTATGTTGTTTGGTTTACATAATAAAGAATCTGTCCAACTAGTTTTCAGAAGAATTAGGTAAAGGCCTAACTGTTTCTCATATCCATCTACCATGCTTTCTGCTAAATGTTATTTTACCAATTTTATAGGTAAACTCCAAGAAGACTTTGCTGTTTGACTATCTGAAGCACAATAATGATATGAATAATAATACTGCAGTCCTATCAAATACAGAAAATGCATTACACTTATATTTGGTGCACCTGTATAGAGGGGTCTGCCCAGCACTACAATGATCTGAACATGTTGCCAACAGTCCATCATGACTCATGGGAAGCAAACAGCTGAGAGTCCTGACAGCTGGTATTTAGGACAGCATTTAGACACCAGAGTCATCAGGGGATGGGGTTACAATGTGGTTTACTTTTATAAATGTAAATCTTTCAGCTGCAAGTAGCACATCCCCACACTGAGCTTCAAGAAGTACTAGGGTGATCCAAGATGAAGCTACTACAATCTTACTGGGTAATCACTTTATCTACAGCAGCCCAGTTAAATGTAATCATCTACTGATAAACAGTTCATTTGTATACCAGGATGTGCCATGGAGATCTGAGTCACTGCAAAGTGCTAAAGGTTAAACCCCAAGACATGTGTGCAGAAAGGATCTGCTTGCACCTGATATTAGACATTCAATGATAACACTAAATATAATATATATATAAATATATATATATATATATATATATATGTGTAAAGAAAAGGACAAAAATATCTATTAAATGAAAAAACAAAAATGTTTAGGCTAGATTTACACCTTACTGCTCTTTGCTTGATGCATTTTTCCTTTGCATCATGTGTTAAGACATCAATGCACATTGACATTTAAGAAGCATTGACATTTAATACAAATTGCATTTTAATGAGCATTATGGAGGCACAACAACACTGTTTAATGCGCACTGATAAGTGCTTTGATTTGTTTTCATTGATTTCATTGAATTTAATAGGCCATTAATATTGCAGTGTTTGAACATTATCAACAAAAGCCAAGATATTTTAAAAATGTAGAATTTAGACCTTTTGGAAAACTAGATGAGATACTGAGATAATCATGAAAATTATAATTAGGTTTTAGAAAATAATTTTTTTAATAAACGTCATCATTGTCATGATGCTCTCTTTATCTGGTTTCAGATCATAGCTAGACATAAGACCATGTGCTTGTATGAGGACAAGTTAAAATGTAAGCTTTTCAGAGGCAAGGGCTAACGTGGATGGTTTCATGTACTTTGTAAAGTGCTGTGTAATATGTTCTCACTCTGAAGTATGAAAAATAATTAACCGGGGACCAGCTTCATCTTACTTAACTATCTGATTTAGCTGTAACTAGTATTTCTGTATTTGGAAATGTGGTGATCTATAGATGTAGAAAATCTCACATGAACTCACAGTATCCCAAATGTGACTTTGTGAGGTGATGAGCTGTTAATTATTCTATGCTTCAAGTTACATCATCGGAATAAGCTCACAGTCCGAAAATGACATGCAAATGTTCTGCCTCTACATCGGACATCCAAAAATAAATAACTGCTTGTCCACGTGCTCAGATGAGAATTCAGGAACTGGAAACAGTTAGGGAACAAACAAAACCTGCGATATCACAGCATAACACTATATAGATCAATGCAAAATCATGTACTTTTTTATCCCTTTAATGTACAGCACTGCGTAATATGTTGGCGCTATATAAATCCTCTTTAATAATAATAATAATAATAATAATACAGAAAGTTAAAAGGCAAACAGAGGCATTAAAAAGGGGAAATGCTTTTTAAAAAATTAATGCAAAACTCAGCCATAAAGCTCTTTTGAAATTCATACGATCCAATGCACCCTCAGATTGGCAAGATCATATGTGAAGCCGATAGCCCTCCAGTACTCTTTGTTAAAGGCACAAGGAGCCCCCAACTGAAAATATTAACTTCTATTACTTTAATAACTTAGGTTTCATACTTATGTTGCATCTATTTTATTGTGAACACTAGCAGGGCTGTGTATTTTAGCAGGAATCTTGCAATACAATGCATTTCATGATACAGGGGTCATGATGCAATATATTGTGATATATTGCAATGCTGTAAGCAAAGCAATATTAATATATAACACATTTTTTCAGTCTGATTTTAGAAAAACTGGCATGATATACAGAACATACCAGTAAAAGTTTACACAACTTTATGCAGTCAGGACCATGGATCTGCATTTAGTCACTCAGTAGGTTTGGTTATGTTGGCTTACTTTACTAAGCTAATCCTTATGGTGCCGCTGCCAACAGCGGTGCGCCAAATATTCCTCCGGTTTCTTTCTCAGACACAATCATGTTGGTTAAAATACATTCAATTTTTATCAGTCTGCACTCCACAGTGCCATCTACTGATTGGGGGTGTTCCACAGTTCATACTGTCTGTGTTCCAGAGGTCCTCCATGATCCAGACCTTCTTTGCCAGCTTCCCTGCCACCACTTAAACTTAAAATGTGGTTAGTACTTTTACTGAGATCATCTCCTAAAAATATTGGGTATGCCCAGTCCAAAAAGTCACTACTGCCCACTGCCAATTTAAATACCAGATTGTTAGGCACCCAGCAGGCAGGTGATATCATCCTTGGTATGGTACATATCAAGCTGTTAAGGAACTTGGCAGGCCCAACTTTCCCTTGCAATAAAAAAAAAATGATGCAGCATATCTTATGGGATTTATACTGCATCACTAAACTTATTATAGTGATGCTTAAAGCAGACCAAAAATAAAACTTTTACTTTACATAAGTGTAAAGAGAAAATAAAAAGGATGAAGGCCCTCCCCTTCTGTCTTTATCACTGCAACACTCTTTTTTTTCCTCATTTACAGCAGGCCACAACGCCCGACCTCATGACTGTACAGTGCAAGATCAGGTGAAGTAGGCAGAAACAGAAGAAAGAAGATGGCAACACCATTTAGTTCTGCTTTAAATGTTTTGATTTTTTCTTAAACCTCTAAGCACCATTTAGGTAAAAAAAAAAAAAAATATATATATATATATATATATATATATATATATATATATATATATTACTGTAAGTAGTTGAATTTGACTTGGTGTCAGTCTCTTGCAATCAACTTTGGAACTAATCAGTTGCACTGTAGTGTGCTAACAAGGAATTTGCTGATAGAAGGAAACAGAAGAGTGATAGAGAGAAAAAACTGATTAGTCTGATGTTTCTATTTTATTGTCTCATCATAGGATGTGTGAATGTAACACTCAGGAATGAATGGAGAGAAATACAAATCCTTTGGCAAATAAAAAATAATATATAAAGCATTTATACCATCTTCATTTGTTTAGTGATTTGCCTGCAGCACCACTTTAAGTATTAGAAGCAGCATGGATTAGAGATTGATAGCCTTGCCTTAAAGGCTGCTGTACTGCAATCAGATCCCACACGTTATATTATCTGGTCCTCATGCTTGCATGTGTACCAGAAACAAAAAATAATGCATTCCACCACAGACAGCATAATTCATGATTTTTAGTATTAACGTCAATAAAGCTGATTCACCTAAAGATTTCAGACTGTTCACATAACATATAACAAATTCAATTATCCAATCATGTAAAAAAGAAAAACCATGCTCATTTATTTCATCTGCACATAATTTGATTAACAAAGTAGATATTGACACAAATTACTGTCTGAACATTCTCAAAACCTATAATAAATCAACATCATTGACTCCCATATGTAAATGTACGTATGTAAAAAAATAAATAAATAAATAAACCTTAACCACTGATTTATTTATATATATATATATATATATATATATATATATATAAATAATCGAAAATATATCTCAGTGTGTAGTTTATTTTCATTATATCCACATGGAAATAAAATAAAGACATTGAAGGTCTACAGGTATGGCTTTTACTCAGGCTGCTATGTAGATTTGCATGCAGACATAACCTCTATCCTTTACAGGCTTCTAGTGTGACAGCAGCTAGCACTGTAAAATATAACAGATCATGATTTCTGATAAGAAACAGATGAAGGGTTTTATTAGCTGCAGAGCTGATAGAAGAGATAATGAGGAGATGTACTTAGGTTGCAAGAGGTGTCCTATGCAGGGTCAAGAATTCAACAATAAACAGATCACCCCCTATAAAACCCCTTCTGATTGCCCTTTTCCTCAATGCTCTTTGCTTCAACCTACGTTTGTTAAAAGCAAACACAAACACTTCAAACAAAACAAAGAGCCACACAGTGACCCATTAGACATGAAGAAGGCAGTAGACCTAATAGACTCCAGCATGGCAGGGGGTCTTGACTCAACTTTCAATTTTCGGTGATATAAACACTCATGCGATCATCAAGCAGTTCTCTGCTGGTGGCTAGTCAACTTTAAAACTGCTATTTACTTATAAAGTAAATAAAGAAATAAAGTTATTTCTCCTTTTGGTTGTATAAAAACTTGGAAGAGCTACTGGAGGAAAGTCATCATAAACCTACTCTGGGGTCCACTGCATGCCAGAAGCCTGAGGTCCCAGTGGGAGAAGGAATAAATTAACACTGCACCACAAAAGAAGGTGATAAGGGAGGTGTTAACAATGGAATTTGCTATCACTGGTAATTACTTCAAGAGACAAGGCTGTAAATTAAGTGGGAAATCCTAGCATGGCTTACTGACAGCATTAAAGGCTGGAGAGTCTGTTTTCTATCAGAAAGATAGGCCCGGAAAGTCTTTGCTCCTCTATAAGCTCTAAATGATCTATTATTTTACTTATCATATCAATAAAACAGAGAGCAGGGGAAAGGCTCTGCCTGGAAGCCTGTAGCATCTGGGTAGACTGGTCTTTATGATGTGCATGGTGATTATCAATTAGCCACTTATCAACTAAGCAGCAAACCAACATGATAAAATAGCTTCTGGCGATCAGACTACTTCCTCATTCTGGCTATCATATAAACTAAAGAGGCACTGACCCATTAATCAGAAATGATGTTCTGCAGATACAAGCATTTTACAAAAAGAGCTAATTTGATTGGCTGGAAATAGTTAGCAGACTCACTTCAGTGGCGCGGCTTACCTTTGGAACTGCTGACTGTTCTAATATTCTCCACTGTAACCCCTCTTCATTTGATCAGAAAAAAAACTTTTCCTGACTCACACAATGCATTAGTTAATGCCTATGTGAATGTCAGCTCTAGCAAATACTGACCTTTTTTT
>NC_092862.1:21912974-21985946 GCF_032062135.1 Pyxicephalus adspersus
TTTTTTTTGGCCTGGTAAAGAGAGTGAAAGTTTATCTTGCTAAATTGATTGCTAGGGCAGATCAAAGTAACAAAAATGCACCACTTAAAGTACACAGTGCTTTTTATAACATTAAATCTCTTTATAGTGCATCCAATAACATGAAACGGATATTAACCCTTCATAGACAACCCAGCAGGGGTACAACGGGTATCTCATTATTTCCACAGTGGAAAATCTCAGGCTGGGTAAAAGAAGATGGGTTGGCTCAGGCAGTGATAACCTGATAGGATGCAACTTAAGGGATGCTATGCCAACTGTTAATCTGGTCATTCAATGCTCCACTGTTTGTTTTTGTTGCCGTTTTGATGACCTCTGTCAAACTTCACTGCAGGAGCTAAGACAGAGTCAGGAATTTTGCTTCTGCCAAAAAAACAAACAAATGCCCTCAGAAAGGACATTGAAATAACTAATTGGGTACTTCAAGCCCATGTTATTATTTCATTTAGAAGACTCCTGGACTCCACAACACCAGTCCCAGGAGGACTTAACTAAAACCCAGTGCAATAAAACAATTAGCACATATTTCACCCCTTTTGAACTCCTTTTGTCCTGAATCATTTTGCTCCTTGGTAGAGAAAATGTGCAATCTATTCATTTACAAAACCAAAGATGAATCTCAACCCTGTAGTTTAAAAAGACTGTGTATTTTATTGGCCAGTCAGGAAAACACGGTAAGTCTTTTACAGCATGTGTTATCCAACAGTGGCCAAAACATGGTTTTCCAGAAAGGGGGAAATCAACATTTAGCTATTATAGCAATTGACTATATACAGCCCTACCTGTAATAAAACATGACTGAGTAATATTGATCACATTTACAGTTTTTAGTGACCAAGACTTAGGAGGCAGCCAAATTTAATTAAAAAACCCATTTACCATGCTGTCATTGATGGGCAATTAGTAGTGAAATGTCAGCAGTTTTTGCACTAATTTAAATCTTTAATACTGACAGATGCACCGTGAAAGCCGTACCTTTTCTTTATGTTAGATATATATAATTAACAATGATAGAATCAGCTAAATCAAGTTACCATTTCTCACTAAAGAGAACCAGTAATAACAGAAATATTTTTATTACTACTGTTTATCTCTTCCAAGAATACTAGTAAGTTGGCTGTTGCTGAAGCAATAGCTTGAAAGAGGTAACAAATTCTATCAGGGTGCATTCCCTAGGCTAGAAACCAATGAGCTCTTTAGATGATGGAACATTCTCTCTTAAAGCTTAACTAACGTTCCACATTTAACAATGCACAATTAGGCCGGTCATTATTGCAGAAATGCACAGGCAGGGTTTTGTTGCAGGAACCTGCCAAAAAGACTGGGCTGCGAATGACACAATATACCCAGCAATCCCGGCTTCCCCTGCGTGTGTCGGGAATAAGTTACATGATCCTGGCCTGGCCAATCAAGATGGCCAAAAATTGTACTCACGAAAAGAATGATGAAGATGGAGGCGCCCTGTGAAAGAATGGGGTAGGGGAGTATCGTAGGTTTAGTTCCACTTGAAAAGGTAATCAGCAAAGAAACAATACCAATGACATGCAAAAAAAAAAAAAAAAAAAACAAGCTTTATGCAAACACATACGTTTTGGATAAGGGTGAGAAGGGGCAATAACATCTATCAGATTTTTATCCTGCCTGTCCCTTTTTGGATGATTTTCTTTCATTTCCTGTTGTGGAGACTTATGTCACCCAATACAAGGGGCAAGGCAAAATAAATACAGACAGCAATAACAGTAATCTTTGATTTGTAAAGTGAGGAAGGGTTTAGAATCTCTGTCATTGTTTTTGCTTTATGAGCTTTAATAGATTTAAAGTGAGTTTAAAATCTCCAAACAGGAATACATACAGCAATAAAACTTAACTGTGTTTATAAAGATACATACGCCCTTAATAATTGTCACTGGAAACGTTTATTGGTGATCATTTACAGCAACAAAGAACAGAAGGTCACTGTACAACCAGCAATGTTCTGTTATTTGAAGAGGGGATAACAAGCAAAAGGGACTCCGCTGCATCCTCTCCATTAGCAAATACCAGTGGTCATTTGTGTTGATTATTTTGTGGCGGTTTACTAGGCCTATGAATCTTCATCTCCAGCAGAAAATATCTGGCATGTTTACAGAACTTTACCCTTCCCTACTCCATCCAAACTAACAATAGGCCAGACTTCTATAAGAAAACCACATTCGTGTGATTGCTATGGATCCTTATCTTCAAGGATACTTATCTTCCCTTATGGATTTTAGTAATAAAAGAAAAACAGTGTAAATAATTGTTTATGGGCAAGAGGTTTTAGGCCAAATTGCAAACCTTCCTAATTATTGGGAGAAGAAAAAGGGAAACCTTTTAGCAGAATGTACAGAAGCAAAGAACTACCTCCCCCTCCTATGCACAGTTATGCAGAAATGACAAGCAGAAGATGATGGGTATACCCAGTGCTTTTTCTCCACTACTTTACCTAAATACTGGCTTTTCAAAACATCAAATCCAATAATTTAGAGGTTAGGTGAAGGGTTAAAAATTGCAGCACGGCTGGCTCAGAGGTTTGCAGCACTAGGTCCCAGGTTCAAATCTTGGCCATGACAATATGTGCATGGAGTGTGCAGGTTCTCCCCGTGTTTGTGAGGGTTTCATATGGATATTCCAGCTTCCTCCCACATTCCAAAAAACATGCAGTTAGCCTAATTGACTTCCCCCTAAAAAGTTGACCTTGGACTGTATTAAGGACATATGACTATAGTAGGGATATTAGATTGTGAGCCCCTTTGAGGGACAGTTAGTGACGTGTGACTAGTGTTGGCGCTAAATAAAAACTGTGTAACAATTTTTGCAGTTGCTAATTGGTACTTGGTACCTTTAACTGGTGTCATTTGCTTTAATTAATTAGTGCCTTTTTTTCCAAAAGATCTAAACATCATATTAAAAAAAAAGAAACAACAACGAAAGAACAATGGACAATGGGAACAATCTTTGGGATCAATTAAAGGTGATTTAGCCAAATAATGAGCACTTTAATCATTTAAAATATTATTAAAACCGAAGTTATACATTGGTGGCCATCTAATGTTTATGGGAAAACTGAAGACGAAAAAAAAATGAAACACAATTTAAATGTACCCAAGATCTATTTAATGTAAAACACTGGCACAGAAATGAATAAATCCTTTGGAGCAAGCCATTCAGATTTATTTTTCTTGCACGCCTGAAGTGCAGGTTAAAGCAATAGTACACAGACCACTGCTGAGTTTACCAGGCACCCTGTAGCTTTTATCTGTGGTAATGCTACTGTCAGTTCATATCACTGGCCCTGGCTGCTTCATCCTCTCTGCAGGTCGTGCTGTGCACTTTACTGCTCTCTATAAACATTCCACCACAAGAGAAAACAGTCAGATTTATGGGGACTTAGTGGACCTTATACCCCCACCTAAAGCTATTTACTCAAGAGAGAAGATTATAGGAAATTTATAATCTTACATAGTACAAAGTGTAATAGCACCAACAGATACTTTCAATTGCCCCAAAAAAAGTCTCAAATACCAAAAAGGTATCTGAAGCGTTTTAAGTGTGTATACTGCACCAATTCTTCTATCAAGATGAAGTTTAATCTTCTAAGCTTTACCTCTTATTTCTTCTTTCTCCTGTTCTAAACATCCTAATATCATTATTGATTAAAGCTGTTTTATTTACATTCCTTATTTTAGATCCAGTGGCATCATTATTCGGTCTCTGCTTCACTTTTTAATGCAGGGAGGTGTCAAATTATGTGCTTTAGGAACCAACACTGTCATGCAAGTGTTCAAGAGGCTAGTAAGGTGCCAGCCACGGGGAGCCAAGCGGGACCTCTCAATTCCGAAGTGGGTCTGAACCAGATCTTATCAACTGTTACCACCTATCTCTGCAGAGTACAGAACAACATCCTCCTATGTTTTGGAGGTTTTCTATAGCTTTGTTCCAGGGTCAAAATGCTGCTCATCCACTGATAGAGTACAGTGGTGTGTATACAGTGATGTGCAAATATTATCATTCAAGAAGAGAAATTGTGACCTTAAAATTATGCAACCACTTCATCTAGAACTGATAAGAGTGGTGCAGTTTCTCTTGAAGGTTAGATCTGATTCCACACAAAACGAGCATTGATCTTTTGACCACCAATAGGAGGGAGATTAAAAAATGAATGAACCTTACTCACAGGATTAGTGCACACCTGGCTTGAGATAGTAGATTTACATCTTACAGCCTCTTCCATCCCGTCTGCTGATATGACCTGCTGTGTTAACATCTGTGGGAAGGATTCTGTTGTCGATCTGGATGTTGTAACATGGGAAACCAATGTGAGGACTATCTGCCTTTAATATGCCGAGGTGATTGGCTCAAACAAATTCTGTAGTCATCTCAATGAAAATCTCACTAACTTGATAAAAGTTGTGTAAAGTAGAACAGCAAAGCTAAGAAAATTAGTCTAATTATAAAATGTCCTTATGGCCTTTAGGACAATACCCAACCCGTCACTGAACATGATGTTAACCGCTTAGGTCATATTTACAAGTATTACAACTGTGTAGCCTGATATGATCTCTATCAGACACAGCATAATATGTTTATTAAACTAGGGTTCAAATCATATTTTTGGAGGGATAACCTAGCTAAAGACACAAAGAATAAGTACTTATATCTCTATACACTACAAAAGAGTTCAACTATAATAATTTTTTATATGGCTTGGTTAAAGTAGCAACACAATGGTCAACTCATCGATGTGCACGGGTTATAGACTGCATTGAGTAATATTTGTCTGTGTGTTATGAATTTTATTATTAATACCAATAATAATTGTTTTAATGTTTTTTTGATGAGCATAGAAAGATTAGTTTTTCCCTGCTGATAGTTATTGTTTTCAAGAGATAAGGATGGCGCCAAAGATTTGTGCTGTATATCCAGAAAACATCTTTTTAAAATGTGAGTTAACAAGTCAGTCTACAGTCATGTGAGGTACACCTCATGGAAATTGTTGATTTTTTTTTTTAAACATATTTGAACAAGCAAACTTTCGATCTTAATTCCAACAGTACCTAAAGAAAAAGGTGATATACATGAACAAATGAACAAAGGTTGTGGATTCCTTTGACGCTAAGGGATAAAATAATGAGTGATAAACTGTAGTGCTGTATTACAATTTTTTCCAAAGGGTTTAAATAAAGTTAATGCTTTTATAATGTGGTTTCAGTAGGATTTTTAACTCTAGCTGGAATTCCTATCTTTTACCTAAACACTATTCATTGTGATATATTTGATTTAAAATTCTATGTGGCTTGTTGGCTGACCAGCAAGACCAGGGAAAAGATGTGCACGAAACACTCCATCTATCATTCTACCATAAGATACCCAAATAATCTACACGAGGAATGGATTTAAAACTACCTCCCAAAAGCTGATGCTTTAATAGTCCTGAAAGACTCTAACATTTAATCATGGAATCTGCAGGTAACTCCTGCAACAGGTGGTGTTAAAATGCATGCATAGTAATTAGAATGTAAACGTTTCATCATGTAAGCCTGAGGAAATAAAAATCTTACGTTTGTTCAAATATGTTAAAAATAATAAAAAATTTTTGGGATGAACTTCATATTACTTTATAGACTGGGTAAAATGTACATTTACTAGATGGTAAATGAAACATTTATAGTGGACAGATGCACGATTTACAAAGCTTTGGTGGTTGTAAATCAAATTTGCATTTGCAACCAGGTTCTGCCATAAGGAAGGGAGGCAGGATTTAAAACTGTGTATCCGAACTTTTATCAAAAGACTGGTTGGCTGATTGTGTTAGCACAGACTTTAGACTGGTACCAAACTTAGTAAAAACAGATTGGTAACCATTGTGGTATATATATGGCTGCTTATACTGAACATAGAACCTGACCTGCTTGAACAATAATATTGTCTCAAACTCAGTGTACAGAGAGATCCATGTGTCAAAACCTTGACATCTAAATCTCGTGCAGCAATTCTCAATAGGCTGGCCAAATGGACGTGTTCTGAGTTTTTGCAGCATTGGTGTAGTGATTCTCGGTAGCCTGGTACCCTGCTACACAGAAAAAGACGCTTTTGTAATGTTTATTAACATGCTACATTGGAACTTTTATCGGTGTAATATAATATTCCAATACAGTTCCAAGTCAAGTGTTTGTCAGGCCCTGATAACAGACAATAATTCTGTAGTTAAAAAAGTGCATTTCCCAAAAGATCACACAAAATAAGCTTTGGATTTTTCTCTATGGGAAATAAGATCCAAAAAGGTGGATTCAGGATTTTTAAGGTACCATAAGGTGAATTATGTCAAAATAAAACATCAACATTTTCTTAATATAGATTATAATACAAGCATAAACGTTTAGAGTAAGGTAAAACAAACAAAAAAAAAAAAAAAAACAGTAGATGCCAAGAAGAAAGGATTGCTTTCAAACACACAACAAAATGGGTCAATAGACAAAATTGGATTATATAAAGTCTATCAACACAATATTTGAGATTTCTGTTCACCAGATCTCACAGGGAACAGTATCAGAATTAACACCCTGCGTTTTGCAGAACTGGTCTGCTTCTTCAAGAGTGTTTGATTGTACAATTGCAGGGAAACATAAGTAAACATATAAAAAAAATGTGAAAAGTCTTGGTTTTTTCTAACTTTGTTTTTATTTTATTTTTTTTGCATTTTCTGTGTTTTAAAGCATGTAATTTGTGTTCATAATTTTCTGAGCCATCATTGCCACACTGAAGTTATGAGTTTTGCGGCATTAAATTGTACAGATGTTGTAGGAATAGTTTACTCTGATAAAACACTGCTTCCTTGCTACAACACAATGATTGGCATCTGAACATCACTTGACAAAAATAGGAAGCAAGTTAGATGGTTCCATGGCTCGTATGAAACGTAAAGCAAGGAGACGATTCAGATAAAATACCAAGGCAGACGTTAGGCCCTACTGTATATGTACAGCATCAATAAATACTGGGTATGGCTGGCAAAATTGACAATTTTCTTACTATCCCTAACTGCCAGTGTCACAACAGGCAAAGATTTCCAACATAAATATAATGATTAAAAAAAAGTTAAAAACGGTCATTTTGCCAGGTATTGTAAAAGCAAGGAAATGTCAACTTGGTCATTAAAAATACACTGGAGGATGCTTTAATGGACTTTTAAAAAAACAGAGTGCTCTGTTGATATGATCATTGATGTCCTTCCCCAGCTTTGTTTGAGAATGCTGTGCAGGCCTTTCTATAGGTCACCATAACCTAGTTCTCATGTCACTATGCACCCAATTAACTAAGACAGTTGATTGGAAGAAAAGTAACAAAATGATTGTCTTTTGTTTCTCAGTACGATTACATAGCTCTCTCCATTTCCTCTTTTGGTCCAAAAATCCCTTCGCATCTGGTATGATGTTTGGAGCAGATCAGTAAATATTTATTGTTAAAGGCATAAATCTACCCTAAATTAATTTATAATTGTAAATGGTTACTAACAGGTTGGTTACCACAAAACAACTGTCTGCGCAGAAAACAAAATGCACGTCAAGTACCTACAGTACTTTTTTATATCACTATTGGAGCTTTAAAACACAACTCCAGAAAAAATGTTTATTTTATTTCAGATAACGCAGGGAAGGTTTAGCGCCTTTGTTGCTCTTTAATGTTGCTGTCCATCCCTGTTGGGGAATTAAACCCTCACTTCTTGTCACGATAAAAACTAAAGAAATAATTTCTCCATGAAGTAAACACATTAATATGACCCATAATGAACCGGACATTTCTCGGCCTTAAAACCCCGAGTTGACCTATACACTTTTTCTTTGTAAAGTCTATCTAGCACTATATTACTATGATATGCTTCGCAGTATGACAATCTACAAGCCCATATTTTTTACAGGATGGCTAAAAAATCAAATTCCTGCATATTATCAGGACATGTATGGATGTAGGTAATATTGCATGTTATACTTTATCATGTTGTGTCATGACATTGCAAAGAATGATAGAAGTAAACTCTCAGTACACCTTCAAAATAAATCACAGGGAAGCACGGTGGCTCAAAGGTTAGCACTCTGGCCTTTGCAGCGCTAGGTCCCAGGTTCGAAACTCAGGAAGGGCACTGCAAGGAATTTGTTTGTTCCTTCTACCTGTATCTGTGTGGGTTTCCTCCCACATTCCAAAAACATGTAGTTAGGTTTATTTGGCTTTCCCCCAAAATTGACCTTATACTGTGTTAATGACTGTGTTAATGACTGTGTTAGGGACATTAGATTGTAAGCCCCTTTGAGGGACTGTTAGTTAAAAGACTTTGGACTTTTGGTAAAGTGCTGCGTAATATGTTGGTGCTATATAAATATTGAATAATAATTTAGCTGCCAACATAATGAAATATATGTAGAATTTATACTCACTGACTTTTTAATAGGTAGACCTGCTTAAATGTTTGTTAACACAAAAACCAAATCAGCCAATCACATGCAGCAACTCAATACATTTAGGCACATGGGACTGTCACAATGACCTGCTGAGTTTTCAAATGACCATCAGCACAGATCACACTACAGGATAACCTGCAACCTTCATGGGGTTGGTTTCTAACAGTCTTGTGAAAAATTTGCACACAAAAAGCTCACTACAGGTAGCATTAAAGGTCATTTTTTAGGGCTCTGACTGAGCCAGATATCAGTCCTACTACTGGGTTTTGCCCTTATTAAGCCTTGCCTAGTTCTCCTTATGTAAAGGCTTATCTTCTGAAATCTCTTCTACAACGTAGACTGTGCTGGAAGGTTTGGGAAACCTTCTTGCAAGGACAAATATGGCTGTGGCATCCTGGATATATGGACTATCTGTACAACCTGAGCTGCCTTGTATCACTGTACAGTAGCTGAATTGACATGGGCAATATCAAAATGCAAGACTGATGAAATCAGATAGGAAGAATACCCAGAGAGAAATGATATATGCTAAAACTATTTCTTTAATAGATAAGCCAAAATCCAGTTAAGGAACTGTTTGAGAATAATGCAGATTAAATGTTATAAATCAGTCAGCTGTGATATAGTGTTTGTTCTCTATTCTTCATTCACACGTCATCTGACACAACAGCATTAAGAAGCCCCTGTAAAGTCTACTTCTTATCTCCAGGGTGGTTTGGCCCTCTGACCCTAATAGATACTTTCAGAGGTGGTAGAATAAAGTCAGGTGTATATATTTTGTGTTCCTTAAAAGCCAATTTTTGGATATTTTTTTTTTTGTGTTGTAAAAAAAAGTATGCTATAATTTGGTATCGACCACCCACATAACTTATTCTTTTTTTTTTCTTATTTCATTTTTCCAATCATGTTATGTTGACCATGTAAAGCACGAATGCACGGATTGGGTAGCTCAGTGACTAGCATTGTTTTGCAGCACTAGGTTCAAAGGTTCAAATTTTTGTTAAGACACTATCTGCATGGAAAATGTATGTATATTTTCCCCATTGTGTAGGTTAACTGGCTTCCCTAAAAAATTGGAGTTAGACTGGGTTATTAACCTTTTTTAGGGATATTACATTTTGAACCACTCATCGTTACAAGACTATGGACTTTGTAAAGCATTGTGCAGTACAGTGTTTCTCGGCCTTTTTAACATGGGGAAACCCCTTGAAATAACTTTCAGGTCATTAGGGAACCCCTGCTATAATTACTATATTCACAACTCACAGTACATTAGTGTGGTGGTCAGTAGAAAGAATGTCTCCTAAATTTCTAGTCAGTGGGAAGAATACCATCCTTACAGATAGCAAAAAAGATTATTGGTATCTAATAAATTGACCTGAGACTCACAAATTTCTTGTTACTCAAGGAACACTAGCAACTTCTAGAGGGACTCTGGCTGAGAATTACTGGTGTAGCATGTAGGCACTATATAAATACAAGATAATAATAATCCATTTTTTAGCGATTGTCACGCTGTTACCCCTTCTTGTCCACTTGTTTTTTATGGTCTTTCATTTGCGCTAAAAAGGTAAATTGTTTCACGATTAATTATGCTTCCTAACTGGACAAATTGAGATCCCAAAAGTTTACTATTTAATGTACAGCGCTGCGTAATATGTTATAATATGTAATATGGCGCTATATAAATCATGTTTATTATTAATAATAATAATATTATTAATAATAATACATGAAAGTGTTAATTGACTTCCTTTTTTAATAATTGTATTTAGAAGAAGTGTCGTATTGTAGAAGAATAAACATTACCCATAATGAATCCGATATCATTATAAGACAAAAATTAAGCAATCCAAACTTGTCAAACTAAAAATGAAACAGATGAGGGAAATTAATAAAGTGCATCTTTACAAGACTCATTTCACTGTGACAGTTCACAGCATAGTAAAAATTGAAACAAAAAAAAATTTGATCCCAAAGAAAGGGACATTAAAATACTTGCTAAAGTATTTAGTTGGTGGAAATACACTTCCTTCTAGCATTTGACAGCTGGAGAACATCAGCAAACTAACATCTTATAAATCACATAGGAGGTTTTTGAATAGGACGCACCCAGGCAACTACCACTTTCAAAAAGCAGAAGCAGCAGAAGTGGTCGCCCCCTCACTTTCTAACAGGACAGTTGGTCTTTAAAAATCTCTCACAAAACCATGAAAACAAGTTATGTTTAAACCCATGTCTGCTCTTCTTAACCTTTACAAAATCTAAAGTTGAAACTATAAATACTTCAGGGGGTTTGGTAATCTATAAAAGGATTAAGGTAGAATGTTCCCACTAACCAAAACAATTCATAGCCAACCACAAAGTGCTATATAAAGAGAGACAAAGACATGTGAAAGAATGACACTGAATCTGTAGATTACTTGAAAATATTTACCTCAGAAGCTCTGATGACACTTTGATAACTTGGTGTGATTTAAACCAGAAGCTTCCATAATTCTTTAGCCAAACCTCTGGAGCTAATAGCATTAGCAAAGCCCATCCCACAGGGAACAGCCATTGAAAGTAAGCAGAACATGAACAAGAAAGTGCAATGTATCTTATACATGCTTACATCACACAACAAAACCGTCACTGCTAATCAGAGCATGGACTCTCAAATGCTCTGCTGCATTTAAAATGGGAAGAGAAAGCCTGAGGATAAGCTTAAAGAAATGTATTTTCCATTTTCTGCATTCCATGTTTATGCGCTAAGAATATTTCACAAAGAAAATTCACCAAGATCAGCAACAAGTGATACCAACGCATTACAAAACACTAACCTAATAGAAGTAAAATGGTAACTATTGTTGAAAGGTTCCCTGTAAACCTATACTAAATATTTTTTATCAATAGTTTACAAAATCTAGTTGTATATTAGAAGCACAAACTAATAAAGCAAATCTATGGTAGAATAAGAATTAAAAAGGCTGAGTAAAAAGAACAGTGCTATGGCTTAGCATTCAGTTCTGTCACCATTGAAATATTCACTCCTTGCCATGACTTCTAGCTCTACAAAAAAAGGGAGGATTGGAATCCCCAGGGGTAAAACTGACTGTTAAGTCGTAGTACTATTCTTTTACGGGGTAATGTAACAGAAACGTTACACAACTCAAACTACTGGGACATGTACACAGTACAAAAACAAGGTCTGCACAAAAATGTGTCAAAATATTAATATATTGTTATTTGTCAAAATAATAAAATACTAGACCAACTTATTTTCAAAAACTCAGGGCCAAAAATATAATTTACATATAGGTACAAATTTAAATCCTAAAAAGAAATAACAATTTGGATACAATTTGTCCAGACAACTAGAGACAAGCTAAATTCTCAGGAAAAAGCATCTGGGAAATAGCTCATCTCCATCAATAGAATCCTATGTATATAATAGAACATTGATGCTGTGCTGGGACCATGGATGACTTCTGATGAGCAATGTGTTACATAGCTATGTAACCATCTCACCTGTGCATTTGATTAGCATGTAAACGAGAAGCACATGTGATGGTCACAAAACACTGATCATAAATGAGAAATGTTGCAAGTTGCAGACACATAAGTCTATAAAAATGGAACCCCACGCGGAGCCTATAGTGCCGTAAATGAGGAAGCATGTGCAGATGCATAAGAACAGAAAGACAATCCAGTTCACACGATTTTCTGACATACAAGGGAATCAGAGTTCAGCAGACACATGGACTTGATTTATCCAAAAGAAGAACTGCAGAGAAAATCTCTGCTGTGCAGAGATAACAATCCACCATTTTTTTCAACACTAACCTTTAGTTTCTAGAAAAGTTTCTAAGTTATGGCCATCATTTTAGCACTATATTAGGCAGAGCCTTGTGTGGCAAATCTGTAAAATACTTACTTGAGTGGTTGTATTATTCTGAGGGTTATTTGTAAAAACTCATAATACAATCTAGTGTGAAAAATAGGGCCTGATTTATTAACCACCTAAGCGATAAACTCGACCTTGGTTCGGGCTAAAAAAAATTACAATTATCGATAAACCCGAACTTTTCTCACAGTATGAAAATACAGTGAGAAAAGTTCGGGTTTATCGATCACTTACCTGGTCCCGCTGCGATCATCTAGAGTCGTGTTCCAGCGTCGTCCTCCAGCGTCGTGTGCCCTCTCCGAGAAGAAGAAGCCGGCCGGCTTCTTCTTCTCCGTCGGTAGCGTGTGCGTGTCCCTCGGCGATGAGGTCGGCGCGTGTGCGGGAAATTCAAATTGAAACTCATTCAAACACATTTTGTATTGAATTGAATACAAACTCCTGTATCCAATCCAATACAAAATGATTCAAAACAAATACAAAGTATGTAATTGGTAAATTCAAACTCTCATTTTGGATTGGATTGGATACAGGAGTTTGTATTCAATCCAATACAAAATGAGAGTTTGAATTTTGTTCTCATTTTGTATTGGATTGAATACAAAGTCCTGCATCCAATCCAATACAAAATAAAAGAAAATATATTTATGTGGTTTTGTCTATTGGTATGTGATGGACACTAGGGAAGTGTTTTAGAAAAATATATTACTATACAGTATACCGAATTATCGCATTTTCAGTATTTTTCATTTATTTATGTATTCTTGTTTAAGCTGATTTTTGTGTATTTTATTTATTTTAATAAAAGTATTTTTTTTTTTTTTTCATGATTGTGTGTTTCAAACATTTTTTATATTCATGATATCTACTAGAACCCTGTTCGGACATATTTCTGTAAGTTACAGGTCTACAATTTAAAAAAAAAAAATTCATGAAAAACAGTGTAACGCTTTGGAACAGAAATCTAGACATCAGTGTAACGCCCAGGTGGTTAAAGCCCTCCAAGGCTGAGATAACACACTTTCATCAGTGAAGCTGGATGATCCAGCAAACCTGAAATATATTTCTTAATAGTCATTTGCTATTTGCTAGCAAATGGTTTCAATCCTGGACCAGACCCATTTCAGGTTTTCTAGATTACTGATGAAACTGTATCCCATCCAGCCCTGAAGAGCTTTAATAAATCAGGCCTATAGTGTTTTTTATCTGCCTAATATGAAGTTACAGATCTATACTCTTCTATAGAATCAACAGGTAAAGTTGTGGCCTACACAGCTTGCCTGGTTGGTATTCAGATCCTCTGTGTTTAACACCTGCTAAATCACTGATCCTGAATAAATATCCAGCTCAGGTGCTTAGCTATTTGGAGCCATAGTTAACTGTATGATTGTTTTATGTGTGAATAAATCTTCTGAGACCAAAAGATCAGCTTTATATCTGGGCAATTAGCTTTATTTTGATCAAGTTCAACAACAGCAGCTTCAACTTTCTCTCGATGGCTGATCTGCTTTGAAATGACTTCTGTTAATGAAGTACAGAAAATCAATTTTTTTTTACATTGGCAGCCTCTTCTGGTTTTCATTCAAAGCCCCGGGTGCCAGTCCCTTTCCAAAACTTGTCACCACTTCTAAGCAATATTCAAATGAACATACTGCTACAGGCCAATATCAATGATAATCTTCAATTTAGGCTACAAGGTAAAACAAGAACATCCCCACTTTGGTCCTCAACAAAAGGAAGGGATATGCAGAGTTTATCTCTTATGGATTACTGAGCGCCAACATCAGTGTGTTGCTTGCTTTGTTGGATCATACCTTGAAACACAATATTGTTGGTCAGCCTAAATGCCCGAATAAAGTGACAAAAATTTTTAATAATAAACTGAACAGCCCAGGTCTCAGTATTTCCCATTTTTATGTAGTTCACAATATTTTTGTACCTAGAATATTGCTGTTTTTCCTAAAAATTTATTTTTTTAAATCTGCAGCTGTCCCCCCAGAGTACCTATTTTCTGCCACAAGATGTCCTAATCCTTGAGAATGAATGATACTCCAAAAGACCATCTGCAATTCACTGCATCAGTAAGGACCAACCAGATCAGAGGAGAAGTAAAGAGCCTTCAGCATTAGGTGACTGGACTAAAGACTTCAGAAAAGGTCAACATTAAAACACAAAGACCATAAAATCCAAATTTTAGTGGGTAGCACAAAGTAGGTAAATATGGGAAAGATGGATGGAGCCCAGAGTTAAGCTGTTCAATTACAAATGTAAGAGTTACACCATACCAGCACAGTCAAATAAGATGGCCAAAAACTGATGACCATCGACATGAGGAAAACAAGGAAGATGGTGATAACCTCTGAAGGACAGAGATAGGTGGGTGATGGCAGGTTTAGTTCTGCTTTACAGAGCGCCAAACAGGAACTGGCCAATTGTCAATGCTAGTCACTGGTTGCTCTACACCGAAATTATGTACAGCTAGACAAAAGCAAGTATGTAAATTATAGCTTACAAAACAGTATCCATTGCAAAACAGAAATAAAAAGATTAATATTATTAGGGAAATTAATAAATCATATCATCGAACAGACAAAATAAATTTAATAAGAATATTTAAGAATCCACCTAAATACTTTCCAGATAAGCTCAAGATGCTATTATTTGAGATTTGTAAGAACATTCTGTAACGGTTTGTTCTGACTGCGGCCACATTGTACTGTTAAATAAAGGTACTTCCCCGGGGTTAACAGAAGCAGCTGAAAAAAGACTATCAGGATCATCTCTCGCTTTGATAATGAAACATACTATAAGCCATCTCTCCCTTTTTGCATTGTTCTGGGTCCCTTGGACACTGATCCAATCTGAAAAAGTGCAAATAAGCTAATAAAGCTTTGAAGACTCAAATTCCAACCTCCTCGCTCTCTGCCCACCAACATCGCCAACAGTCCCATTTTACCTGTCTCATATGGAAATGTTTTAAAACAAGCTGGTGTGACAGTTAAACTGATTTAGTTAAACAAACCACGCAGCTGTTTATTTTCACATTTCACTGACTGTCTGTTCATATCGGGTCTCTGAAGTTCTTTTTCTTACTCCCAAATGAAAGAGGCTGACAAACACTTATGGAAGTTAAACTACTCAGTAGTAATTAATCAATTACCCACATTTGTTATAGGTTCGTGCGTGATAAAAATAAAGAGCTTTGGTCATTATGACCTTCAGTCGCACATTTTTCCCAGCAAGCATTGTTTGATGAACATGTCTTGAACTCAGTAATTTAATGAAGGCAAATACTTTCCTACAAATTACTATTTTCAACATGTATGATAATGTAATTGGATGTATGTATTTGTTATTTTAATAAATATTTTCAACAAAATTTTTTTTAAAAAAATTCAATAAAATGTAAAAATAAATAGCGTTTTATAAAATTATTTATAGTAACTGAATGTACATTATGTAATTTGGGGCAGCCATATTTGTTCAAATTACAGTGTATATGGGGTACATATATTTTAATTGTTATTGCAAAGTGTTTTGTATGGTTGCATGCTTTCTATATTGTTATTGTTTCAACTACAGAGATTTATACACTGCCTTCTAGAAGGAGCTTTTTATATCACTAATTACTCACCTCCCTTTCTAAACAGCTAAAGGAGAATTCCACTTTTGAAGAAAAACATTTCCCACTATATACTAAAAAATAAACTGATCTAAATATAAACCAAGGTATCTACTTGAAAAAAACAAATAGGTAAAAATACAAAGAAAAACTATAACACAAAATGAGGCCATCACTGCTAACATTCAAAAAAAAAGTAATCAAGAGAAATGGCAAAAAAAATATGTAATTAAATACATTCATGATGGATTATTTTTTAAACATTTATCTCAAAGAGCACAAAAAATAGTTACAAATGCTCAACTCAAATGTTTTTTCGCTATTAATATTATTTTTACTAAAACTTCTCTATTATTTACAGGTTACTTACTGTTACAAGTATTTAGTACTTTTGAGTTAGTAATAATGGGTCATTTGTTCTTATCTATAGTGGATGGTTGTTGACAACCAGCAAGTATTCTCACATACAGTTTCTTAAAAACAGCTTGTCTATAATAAATAGAAAAATAGAGTTCCAAGTCACTAAGTATCACAGAGTATAAACTGATACTTTTTCTAATAGTATTTTAGGGCAAAAATTTTTTTTTCTCAGTTTATATTTGAGTATAAACAGTATTTACAAGTGGTTTACTTGTACTGCTTTACATGTTTTGCTTCCTGATAAGTAAAGCACCAATCACTGTATGTTAGTGTGTTTCCTGTACTGTGCAATACAGATGATAATATATATATATATATATATATATATATATTATTAGGAATTATTCTTATATAGAGAATAGATAGGGGTTTTGTAAAAATATTTTTTTTTCTGAAAGCTGGTTTTAAACCTTTAAGAAATGCAGTTGCATATGTATTTAAAAATACATTCCAACTAGGAGGGGAAAAAAAGTTTTGTGCATTGTACAAAAAAAAAATACTCCTGCAAACCATGACTGAGAATAGCAAACAATGCATTTGCTTCATTTTATACCCATCCTATTCAATGTCTTTAACATTAAAAGTAATTCATGATAAATTACAAAATTCACTACACTCACTGGAGTAACAGGTCATAAAATGATATGAGGGGACAGCCCCTGCATAATTTTGTTTAAGCCCTGCCCATCCATCCCAGCAGAAAACAGAATGCACATCTGGAAAAAGCCTTCCCTATTCAGATTCCTGGTCCAAGGAATTGCTATTCTCAACAATGTGAACTGCAGACTGGATACAAAGCCATGTAAACAACTCAGCTACAATGAAATAGGTAAAACAAAATTCTTAACTCTTTGCTTGCACAATATGGCAAATGCTCCAGGACAACACTGCCACCCCCCACAGTTTAGTTCTGCTTTGACACACATAGGTCATGCTCACATATTTACTTAAATATATATATGAATTACAAATATTTTTCAATAATTTTGACACATACATTGTTTAAACATATCAGGTTTATGCACTTATTGCAAGCCTTTTTTTTCTCTAACATTATGTACCAGTACACCTAGGCAGCTGTAGTCTAATGAGGCCCTAAATTTCTTTAAAGGAGTAATTCTATTAAAAATAAAATAATAATAATAATAAAAAGAGGTCCTTTAATTACATCATTTCAATTCTATATTTTTTTTTTTACCTTTATCTTTTTTTTTTTTTTTACATAACTGGCCACTTTGAGTTTTTCCAGTTTTGTTATATTTTAAATTTCCCAAGGACACGTTTTAATTTAGGTATTTGTTTAATTGAGTTCAATAATTGCAGCTTAGTTGACAGATTTTACGGACCTCACACAGTTTTCAAAGGGTAACTGGAAACTCAAAACGCTGAACTGGTTGGAGGAACGCAGTCAATGAATTGCCGATTAATAACAGATTTCCTTTGATGGCTTCTCGGCAAGTCGCTGTCACACCACGCCATAAATTTGCTAGAACTTCTGGGGTTTCCGCGTACACCCTTGTGACATGGGAAAATGTGGTACTAGGCTGAGCCCCTGCCAATAAACCAATCAAACTAACGGACTGATAATCTCCCACACTCTGCTGTTTGGCTGCATGCACCCAACCAGAAAGAGTTTAATTTGTTCCGCTAATGACACTGAAAAAAAACATGTAGACTTGCTTAAGAATTTACTTTGGGAAAGCTGAACTCTTCTTAGCTGCTATTATAATGTACTGAAATTCATCAAGACTGTCAACTCTGCTGTAGTATACTTCTACAGTGAGGAACCATTACAATGGATAAGTCACTATATATTAACGTTATACAAATGCCAACCTACTAAACACCGGAGCAGCTGAGCATTGCAGAGACATCCATCAAATAATCCAACACAAAGTTTTTAGACTGTAGACAGTAGACAGTAGACAGTAGACTGCTTTATTGAGGTAAAAATGCAGGTCTCCTTAAGTGAAAGGCAAACAGCTAAGTATACCATTACTATACAGGTATGTTTATGCACCCTACCTGCTAAAATATTTGCAGTTTGTTTCAGCCACACCTCTGTCACGCTGTACAGTCAAAAATATCAGGGATTTAGCTAGCTGATATAGCTAGCTTTGAGAACACAGGACTGGATCTCATTACCACACAAGGTGCACCGAAGCTGGTGCAAAGGTGTTGAATGATACAATGATCCCAATTTATTAAAGCTCTCCAAGACTGGAGAAGATAGACTATCATGAGAAAACCTTGGTGATGCAGCAAACCTAAAATGAATGGATTTTATAAAAAAAAATGATTTGTTATTAATTGGCAATCCTATATTTCATTAATATTTCATTTTATTAATCTCAGCCAAGTCTAGCATTGTAACTCAGCGAAGTAAACAGGGAGATGATGATCGAGCAGATCTCACAGTAACTAGAATGCATTTCATTCTACTGAGTTGGCACCGGCTCTACAGAGAAAGCCCCCTGTGCCCTATGGTCAGTGCCCAAACACTGGTTACTGTGTAAATGTTTGATGTCCTGATGTGGTATAAAGTCTAAACTCCAGGAAATCTGAAGCACAATCAGAACAAATCCCTCCACACATTCTAAGAGATAACATCTGTATCTCCTCATTGAATTTTGCATTACTTAGCAGACAGATGTTGCAAAGCTTGCACACATATTCTGCCAAATCATGGCTGTACACGTAGAACCTATGACTTTAAATTTATCAGGCTAACTCAGCTTTAAAATTAAATTGAAAAACTTTGTATAGATTTCAACAAGTACATTACATTGAAGAATGTACATACATTTCCATGTAAATAAAGAAAAAAAAAAGCTCCACATTTAGTTTTCTTGTCTCAATAAAACAAAGTGAGTGCTATGTTCAGTGGTCAAACATTAAAGTATGCATTATTAAACAATAAATGTTTCCTATGGAATGAAAGGGGTGGCAGAACGTGCCATTTCCAGACATAGAAGATGTGACAATGGAAGACATTCTAAACTTGCAGCATACCCACTTTTTTTTTTTGCATTTTTTAAGGCAGATAAACCATTAATGTTAAACAAATTTAGAGAATGTTCTAAATATTGAGCTGTAGCTTGTAATGTAGAAACACTGAAAAAGCTATGAAGCAACCAAAATGGTCTATTTTGCCAACATACATAAAGGCTTTCGAACATAAGTGTTTGATAAACTGTTCAATTGACACACATGATAATTACTTTAGGTAAATCATTAGCAGTACAAGATCCTGCTACCATTTAAACTTTGCTGAACCTGTAAAATGTAGAGCAGGGGTGTCAAACTCAAATACACAAAGGGCTGAAATTAAAAACTCCAAGACCAAGTTGGGGGCAAAACTTGAAATTTGTTAAAAAAATAGGAATTAATTCCTTCGAATTAAATATAAAACATTTATATATGGAAACAAAGAGGTATTGCTTAACATGCTGTCTGGAACAAACAAATACTTGGTAATGCAATGTAAGCACTAATTGGCCCCTAGCTACAGTTCTTGATTAGATTTGAATAAAAATAGCATGAATGTTAATAATCAATTGACACCAAATAATGAAATGAATGTTACACATGTATAAATTATGTGCTCATAACCGATATCTTCAAAACTCTTATAGAAAAGAAAGTTATTTACAAAAGAGACAGAAAAAAGAGTGACATCTCTTTTTGATGATTTCACACAGATGATTACCTTGTACTTTATGTTTTGTTTCCTGCAGTAATTTCTCCTGCTGTGAGCTAGGAATAGCGACCGGTCTCAGAAGAGAAACAGAAGACAAGTGATGCTGAGACTTCAATGCCCAGCATTACTTACATCTATAGAACAGGCCGAGAGCTGTTCCATAGACGCGAGTGATGCCGGGACTGCAGTTCCCGGCATTACTTGGGTCTATAGAACTCTGTGGACGCGAATGATGCCATGAGTTGTGGTAGGCGCAGCATTGGCAGGCAGGCGGGGCAGATGCCATTCATTTTTCCCAAATCCTCAGGGGGGCCAAAGTTTGACACCCCTGCTGTAGAGCCACTGTTACATTTATTGCAGCTTGTTCATTGTGGTGGTTTCCCTCAGTCTGTGTTGTACCACAAAGACAAGCAGGGGAAAACTGACCTAAAATACCTCAAATATGAATAAAGTCCTGAGATCTTTTTTTTCTTTCACTAACCTGAGAAAGTTTTAACCAATCTCAACTGGAAAAAAATAAATAAGTTAAAAAGAACAGTTTAGGTTAAAGGTGTCCTCCCCCAGCCTTTTATCTGGGTGTACTACCTGGCAATTTTCAGTAACCACTCGGCTGTTTTTGGGTAGTTACTGATATGTTGGGTCACAATACAGGGACCACCACCTAATTTTAATATTACACAGTATTCATATAGTGCTGACATATTACGAAGTGCTTTACACAGTCAATAGCTATGCCACTAACTGTCCCTCAAAATATTCACAATTTAATGTCCCTAAAATAGTCATATGTTTTTAATACCAAGGACAATTTCTTTGTGGAAGCCAATTAACCAAAGTGTTTTTGGAATGTGGGAGGAAACCTACGCGAACATGGGGAGAACTTTCAAACTCCATAAAGATAGTGTCCTAGCCAAGATTAGAACCTGGGATCTAGCGCTGCAAAAGAGTGCTAACCTCTGAGCCAATGTGCCGCCCATATCGGACGTCACTCTGGGGGAAGTTTCTTTTCCTTTGACACACAGCTCCCCGCACAAATGCGGTCCGGAGTCCGAGAGATTAGTGGTCCGTGACATCCAGGTTGGATGACCACTGGCAAAAGCAACACCTAGCATCCTCCCTGGGAGAACCCTGAAACACTGAAATAGAGCACTGTTGAACACATATACACTGTTCTTATTAAAATGAGGTGCCCTTGTAGCCTCATATAGCCCCGTATACATGACACTAGGCAGTAAACACTGGAGCCTATACATGTTTGTTTGATTATGCAAAATAGATTTTTGAGGTTCATTGTGTAAAAAGGCTGTTATTACCATGGCATTTTTACAGTACTTCTCATGTAAGGGACAAACCACTAGCAGTTCATGCATGTAAATAATAATGAGGATAAGAATAGGAAAAAAAATGCCTCTTAAAGGCACAAAGGCCCAGTCTACAGATTGCCACCCAGAAACTATGTTACTGACTAAAATTCACAAGTCCATGAAGTCAGTGAGAGATTAACACAAAGTGATTACAGTTCTGGCTATTAGCAGAAATGTAGCTTGTCAGTAATCGCAGCTTCACTTGTATTTGCACATGCATATCAGAAAGCGAAACAAATCCATTAGTGTTTCAATTCTCCGTGAATCCGACACATGTCCTGTGCTGTAACCTGCCTCTAGAATCCCTTCTGCTGCACAATGTGCCTGGGATCATCTGCCAATTTCTGGCAGCCTAAAGGCTGAACCCCAAGCTGGAAACTCACAAAGTGTATAGAGTATAAAACATCACATTCTACTCATATACTAATG
Organism: Pyxicephalus adspersus; assembly: GCF_032062135.1. Classification (NCBI taxonomy): domain Eukaryota; kingdom Metazoa; phylum Chordata; class Amphibia; order Anura; family Pyxicephalidae; genus Pyxicephalus; species Pyxicephalus adspersus. Next base: position 21,934,906 of record NC_092862.1, read on the forward strand.
CTGCGGCACAATGGAACAGATCTGGAAAGCTAAGCATGCTTTTATGTGTGTGCTATTTCTTCCAGAGTGTTAAAAATAACTGTTATTTGAACAGCAAGTACACTTTCCAATGCCTCAACATGAAAGTTAGGAGAAATAAAAACAAACAGTAATCTGGTAATGTGGTCAGCTCAGGTCATACTAAGGGCCTGCCAAGTGACTGCTGAACCATAAAACATAAAAATTTGTCATTCTTTTCTACCATCAGTGATGTGTATCACTACAGTGAAACAAACAGGATATAACTGAGCAAACATACCTAAAATTTATTTGACCTGAATAGGAAACCATTGTTGCTGATTTGGCTGAGTCACCAGATGATCCAGTGGCATAAACCAAAATTCAAACTACATTAATATCTATAGGTAGCCTAATAATGGACATAAATGGTTCGATGTCCCATTCCCAATTGGCTGATCCCATGAAAGGTTCGAAGAGACAAAAATCAAATATTTGAAAACCTGTGATTTTTGTGGGACAATATGATTATTTATTACTGGTAAATTTTTTATTGACTACTAGTGGATTTGTAACTGTTCATGCTCTTCATATATAGCACTGCACTGCTTTTGCACTTCTATTGATTTTTATGAGTAGTATTTTAAGTCTACCCTGATTTTGTTAGTAATTTTTAAACAGTAACTCTCAAGCAAGCAGAAACTACATTTATCTAGAATCTACCCATCTCTTAAATAACTGGGAGTTTTTAAATTAAAAGACACAGCAGTATCACCACCTAGGCATTTGTCATGCTAGGTGAACATGTGGCCAAAAGAGCATAATTGAGTGATCATACTTTTCGTAAAAAGGACAACAAAATCACAGATAACACACAAAATAACCACATGATGGTATCGCCTCTACATTTTTGTGAAATTTGGAATACTTAACTTTATTTTACAGGTATTTGTAATTTGTACCATGGCAATATCTTTCTGTTGATGTTATGAAAAATTTGCACGCAAGCGAGTGATCAAAAAAAAAAAAAAAATGCAAACTTCTATCTCTGGGGTCTCTTTTTCTACCACACTGTCTATAACCTTCATATCCAATCCATCCCATATTCTGACTTTGTATGTCAAATAAAAATAAAGTGTAAGTAAAGACAAAACTTTTTTTCTAGATTTGAATAAAATAGGGACAGGATAGTGATCGTGATCTGTGTTGCTGTTAGGGAGATTTGTTCTCTTTAATTGTCCTCATCACCAATATCAGTGGGAATAAAATAGAGGGAAATCCAAGCTGCCACCAAAACAAGTATTAAATCTATTTAAAATTAAAAGAAAAAATTTTGTCTCTTAGATTGTAAGCTCTTCGGGGCTACTCCTCCAGTGTCACTGTCTGTATCTGTTTGTCATTTGAAACCCCAATTTAATGTAAAAGTAGAGAGCTGCATAATATGTTGGCGCTATATAAATACTGTTTATTAATATTATTAACAATAATAATAATAATAATAAACTTTAACATTGTGTTTTCAGCCTGTTACAACCCTTTTAAAAAAAAACGTATCTCTCCACATCAATTACCCATTAAAGACATAGTCCAGGTCATTGACTACAGACATTAATGTGGTTTATGGTGCTACTAGCGGACAAGCCTACAGAGCATAAACGGTACAACCCAGCAGACCTTTTCCCAGGATGTCAATCACCAAGCAAAGGACTCCTCAGGTATAATAAATGAGTAATTCAAGAAGGGCAGCGAGCAGCTCTGGAATTAACCAGATAAACTGTTTGTGTGGAGTCATCTTTCCTTTTGGCTGGCCTGTGCCATGCTTTGTTAACAACATAAAAAACATGAAAGCTTGATTAACTTTTACACTCGTTTGCCCACTAAGTGGGAATGAGGGAGTCGATAGGAATGATTAACTCTGCAAGCAGCCAGCTGAAAAACATTTAATTCAATCACTTGAAATAGCCACACATGAAAGTGAGTGGAAAGTGAATATTTGACTTGTGTTCTTTTATACAGGGATTCAGTAAAATTTTTTCCATTTAGAGTTTTGACTTGAAAATAACTAAACTAGAAGAGGGCATACAGGAAATGTGTAAAAATGGTTCATATAGTAGTGCACCACCAAAGGAAAACCACTTACTTTTTTTGGAAAGTGGTTCTCACAAGCTTGTATTAATAATTTAGCTATTTAATAAAATAAAGTACCATAAGACTATCTAGAATACTTCATGCCGAAACCCTAGGTTATTGTCATTCAACAAGAAGGAAAGAAACAAGGGAAATGAGCGGTTTCTTAAGCAATTAAACAATAAATTTAATTTTAGAATGAGGTTGGACACCAGGGGCCTGACTTTTTCAAGTTCTCCAGGGCTGGGAAGAATACACTTTCATCAGTGAAGCTGGGTGTTTGCGGGATCACCCAGAGCTTGAATTAATCAGGCTCCATGTAGGGGGTAACCTTACATGGTGTCCAACCTCAAGCTAAAATTAAATGTTATTCATTGCCAAAGAAACCCCTCTTTTTCCCTATTTCCTTCTTGTTGTATTTAGCTACATATTTCCTTGTACTTTATATTAGTGCCAAACAAGTCAAGTGAACCTTTTAAACCTTGCAAGTTTCACTTTTAGGAATCCATCCATGATCATGCCAGTCAGTACTGCAAGAAAGGACAGGTGATGTTGCTTCTGCAATATGGCTTTGTGTATGAGGGAAAAGGCTGAGCCATGCATGCGCAGCTTTAGCTTTGGTTGCCAGGATACCTAGCAATCCCAGCTCCCCCTGCACAAGCCAGGAATGAACTGCGTGCCTGTGCTGAAATTACGTCATCTTGGCCCGGCCAATCACAATGGTCAAAGATTGTTTACAGGAAGAGAAAAAAAGAAGATGGTGGCGTCATGTGAAGGGAAGGTGAATATTGCAGATTTTATTCCACTTTAAACCCCCTATAGAAATGGTGCTTAGATACTAAACTTTTTTTTCTTGTTCTTCAGCCTTTGGGTAATAAACACACATAAAGCATTGTTACACAACCCAGAAATAAGGGAATATTTCTTCAGGCACTTGACTATAATTTAAAGAGATATAAATATTCTTTGGGCCAAAAATGCACCTTCATGCATGGCAGGCAGTGAAAGGATAATTCCCTATTTACATATTACTTTCAAACCAAATATTGGGATTTTTCCTTTTTTTATCTGATCAGCAGCGGACTAAAATGTATTCAGCCGTTACACTCCATGCTTTTTAAAATCTTACTTAATCTATAGAGCAAAATCCTGTTCTTTGCACAGTGGGATTTTACAGCCTACAACTACTGTTACTTTGAAACACAAAATAATGAGAATAAACCAGATTTTAAAGTAATTAAGTGGATAAGAGCTCCATACTTTGCAATTGCAAGCAGAATTATATATAAAAAAAATTGAAAGAAAAAGTAGGACCGTGAGTCCTGGCAACTGCTATAATCCTTTTCAAATTGCTCATATTAAGATTAAAGATCACTTTGTTTCTCTATTCCCACAACTGGTTGGGTATGGTAAAGAAATCAGCCCGCTGCATTTATATGTAACATCTTTAACATTTGCTCTGTTTTCTGTGCCTGTGATTAAATGTAACATTTTGAAATCCCAACGTTCTGAGAAAAAGCATAAATCCTCCTCTCACAGCTGCTGTTTGACTCCAAAAACACATGCAACTTTTTTATTTTTTTTCAGGCATCGACCATCAAATGCTCCCAGTGGACAAGCGCCGCGGAACACCTGCATCTCTTCATTTCGTTCCAATAACGCAGTCTCAACTTTTAAAATTACAAAAATAGATGCTGTATTCAGCTGCGGGTTCACTCTGCCCCTAATTCCCGTGAAGAAAAATCCTAGGAGCATGAAATCATTCAGGCAAGGTCTGTCATCGAAAGGAAGACTTTTTTTTTTGTTTTGCTACTTTTCTGCTGAAGATTCACAGTAAGAATATGTTTTTTAAATGGAAAAAATAGTTAAAGTTTATGTAGTTTTTTTATAATAGGCTCTTGAAGTTTGTCCCACATCCCCTCTTGTAGTTTCCTTTTCTTTTTCAGCCTCTCCATTTCATTCAGTATGCTGCTGACTCCATTTTTTCCACATATATTGAAGTGTTTCATGGAATGATCTTTTGACCTATCAGATGTTACCGTCATATGTAACCTCACAGTTTGGAATAAAATACTCAACCAACTGCAATGTGTCATTTTGATCAAATTAACTGTATGTCTGCACTGCTGATATTATAAGTTATTGCTATCTCGGGACAACTGGTTAGTTTTAGAGATCACACTTTTGATGCTTAGTCTGGGGAGGCAGAACAGTAGTCATAACACCTACTGACATAGGATGACAACACTGCTTCCTTCCAGATACAGTTCACAGACACTTTGGGTCAGGAATTATTATTCTACTGGCTGGATCACCAGGTAAAAAAAAAAAAGAAACCAATGCAGATACAACAACTAAGAACTTTTAGGCAATTTAATTCTTAGGTTTAAATACACTATAAAAAAGTAGCTAGTAAGCAGGAAGATTGTAAGATTCTGGCTTACATTACTCTTGTAAGCTAAATGAGCATTTTGCTTATAAAATGATAAAATGGCAAAAGTGTCATTTTATTTTAGATAAACATTAAGCAAAATCCCTGCAATGTCTATAGTGAAACATGATGAAAGAAGTGAAAAAGTGAGACTCCAGGGTGTGAAAGAAGTGTGAATGTAGAAGACACAAAGTACAAAACCCGGGGGTAAATTCAGCCCACCTGCATCTTCCTAAAACTGCAAGGTCAGCACATTACATGTTACATACAACATAAGCAATTATTTGTTATTCTTCAGCAAGTTATAGGGCCAGATTTATGTGATGCACAGTTTTACTTCAGAGAGTCATTGTATGATATTGCATTTCTACTTTTTTATAGTATTAGATTTTTTATATAATATAAAAAAATATCAGTGAGGCGGAGCGTGATAGCCTTGAGGGTTTGGCGTAAACAGTTACGGTATAAAAACAGCTATGGTAGAAAAACATGGCCATCCTAAATGGAGATCAGTATTAGCTTAGATTTGTACAAAAATGTACAGAATAGAATGACCCAACCTTCACATATGAAGTCCCCAGACACAGTTAAGACATCAGTGTTTATATAGCACAGAATTACATAGTTTAAAATCTAAACAGTTGTAGTTTGTTAATCATTGTTTTCCATATTCCAGATCAGAACTAGGACCAGGAAACTATTTCCGTAAAGCAAACATTACCAGCGCTGGTCACACCTCGGCCTCTTTGACTGAGTGAATGAAAATTCAGAAGTGCTAAAACACAAATAGTAACCCATAGACCAAGTTTATGGAAGCTTAAGAAACATTTAAAAGTAAAAACAAAAAAAATTTGACTTTTCCAATGAATGGGAAGGCAATATTGCAGCAATGTATGTGAAACAGATATACTTTGCCACTTGGCACATTTTGTATTAACTCTCTCTTGGGAGCAGCGTTCAGTAATGGGATGTAATATGATAGCAGCGTTGTGGAGGTTTTACACTTACCAGAGCTGTGGCAGTAGTCCATCTGCTCAGGAACCTGGGCTGTGAAGGCAATCAGATCTGGACCAAGTAAAGACTCTGGCTTTCTAGTCTCTTTCAGCCACTTGCTTCTGTGTAGATCTTTGGTGTCTGAGGGTCCTTGAATCAGCGGGATTAGCTTTTCTTTCCCAGCATCACCTTTTAGAAAATAAATACAAGCATGAATACATTATATACATGCTGTGTATTAAAATATATATATATTTTAAATGGTAAATATTATTGATGCAACATGTTTGTGTTTATGGAAGATGGCCTATGACCTGTGAAGCTCACTCTGCTTCCCTATGAAGACTTCTCAAGTCTCAAATGTTCCTCCTGCAGGTACCATAATCACAATCTTTTTTTTTTTTGGGCGACACTCCATTAAAAGTAAATTAAAAATGGAATAGAGTATACTTGTGTTGTTGTGGTGAATAATGCAAAAGGAAAAAAAATGAGCTGTTTAATAAACAGATTTAATAAAAGCAGCTTATGTGTAAATGATCCTTTGGGGCTCAAAATGCGCTATTCAATTTCATAGTGAATTAAAATCGGAAATATAGTCAAGACTTTACTGAGCTCATAAAATCTCAGGCGGTGACATTCCCTTTCCAGATAATATTCCTGGCTGTATTGGATTCGCAAGTTCAAAATCAGTCATGGGTTTATCATCCTGGCACTGCTCCAAAGCATTATCGTCTATGAAAATATATTAGTAAGCACTAATTATTTTATTATTCCATTTATTGAAATAGTCATTGATCTATTTACATTATGACAAAAGGAATTCTGTTTTTTGGCTGTGGGCCAGCAAAAAATAATTTTTAATTCTAATTTTAAACCTAAAATGATAGCTGCATGATAGTGTGCAAATTTTGTATTTTGGCTTTTTCATTTGTTTATAGTCAGTGGCTTAAGAAAAGGAAAGGCAGGAACAAGCAGACCACTAGCATTTTTTGCCAAGTACTCAAAACATGATACACAAATAACATACTTGTATACCTGTAAGACAGGACAATTTATAGTATATGACCCTTTAGAAACACATTTGGAAAGGTAAGCCTAATATAAATGTCAGCAGATGTAGTAATACATCTGTCTGTTTTCAGTTTTTTAATTCACAGCTAAACAGTTAGCTTTTATTTGCAATTGGATTTATTTTTGTTAAGAGGCACAAATGAAATGCATGCCAAGTCAAAAAATCTAATTTAGGTGAAAATCTGCAACATCAGAAAATACAAATCTGATTGGGGAGCTAACCTTCCCCTACCTTACTAAAGAACAACCTTTCTTTTACTGTATTGCTCTATTGACTTCTTACCAGGTAAAATGTTGACAGGAACACATAATGCATATGAAAATCAATGTTTATGAATGTTTAAATAAGGTAAAGAAGAGCTAAACCCTCTGTTAAGTTTTTATGACCTTTAGGTCCTTGCTAGGGAGATTAACCTTCTCTGTATTGCAGTCCACTGGCACTAAAACAGAGGTTAAGGAAAGTCCAAACATTCTGAGTTGTCATCAGTGCAAGAGTTTAAGGACAGTTATAAAATGGACAACTGTTTCTATAACAACTATCAGGGATTAAAATTGTATTCATTTTTATTTTGGAGAGATTTAGGCTACGTACACACGTCAGATGATTCTAGTCCCATAATCACCTCCAGACTAGTATCAGATGAGAATTTGATGTCTGTAGAGTGCTTGTCATTCCATAAATGATGAATGGCGAATGATTGTAATGAAAGTGAAGGGGAGAGAGCCCAGCGGGGTTCCGCTCGGCGTTCTGCCCCCCCCCCCCTTTTTTTCATGGAGCAGAACGGAGCACAGCACTCGTTCATACATCGTGCAGTCTTTTGACGTTGGGAAGGATTGTGAAAGATTGTTATTGCACATGTTTATGCAGCCTTACTCTCATTAAAAGACAGGAAAACCATGGATTGATAATGGTTTCAATCTTTCCCTGTTCTGTTCAACAATAAAAATGGTGTTGGCTTTACATAAACTATAAGTATTTGCAAGTTAAATTCTTTGTGCCTTAAATTGATCCTGGAGTGTAGGGTCCACTTTATAGGTTGCAAACTATAACTACACAGCCTCCGCCTAATTTTCCAAACTTTTTTTTTATTTTAATTCTTCATTTGTTTTTTTCTTCTAAACTGTGTTTCAGCGGCACCATCTTGACATATGCAGACCTTTCTGGACTGTGGTAATCTGATCGATCAGAGTCAGAATTGGTCCCTCTGATACTATTGTGCAACATAAAAACAAAGTGTTCCTTTCTTAGTTTTTGCCTATTAATGCTCATTAGTGATATCACATATTTGTAGTGTTTTACTGATGTCTTCTACCCTATAACACTTGTGAGTGTGACATTTCCTTTCTGTGTCTTGTATTTTTTAAGTTGTAAAATGCTTACCTACTCAGCACTTTAAGATGTCATCCAAATGTTGCTGCAGTGCTGCACTGTGCATTTTATTTGTTTGCATTCTGGTGACCTAAGCAAATTATCCCTAAACATACCCACTGCAGACTGTTTACTGTCTCCCATAAAACCTGATATTACGTCTTCCAGCTACTAGATTTGAATGTTAAATGTGGAAGGTAAAACAAAAAGAAAAAAATAGGTTAGACAACCCAGAATTTAAGGGGTAGGAAATACATGTCCAGTGACACACAAGAATATTACAGTGAGGTTAGGTTAAGTCTAAATGAGGTAAATGAGTTACAATTATGAATTTTCAACATGTAAATGAAAAGCATCTAAATGTAAACTTTGATGGAGCTTTTTAGTGTTAGATGGTCACTGTGGTTTGCCTGCACTTAACATGTTAAGAATGATGCACTAATGCAAATGATAGTTCATTTAATAGCAAAGCTAATATATCTGGCTATTGTTCGATTCACTGCTAGGAATGAAGTACCAGGATAACTGAAGCTGGATACAAATTCACAGCATACTGTGTTGGATTTTTTTTTTTTTTAACACATTACAGAGAACCACTGGTAGTACCTGGCAATGTGTGATTATGCAATACATGACCCACCACATTGAAGCTGGGCTTAATTAACCAAAAAAAGAGCAAAACAAAAAAACAACAAAATTTGTATACATTTATATTTAGAATTCCAAAACAGTTGATGTTTCTTTTACTGATGTGATTGAAAGCCTTCTATGATAAACTTACCCAAGTCCACAGTGGTCCAAAAGTATTATCCTGGCATAAAGAAAAATTAAAAACACCAAGAGAAAAAAATCTTTCTGATTCATAGGAACAATGAATAAATTCTTGTTTCAGTTACTCTCCTTGTAAAAAGTAAGGCCAATTCTCCTATACAGGCAATAAAGTTTTATATGGTCCAGCTGCACATACCTGGGGCTTTGGCACAAATTTTTATTGATCCCAGGGTCCCGGAGACACATTTGACCAATGATGTGCTGCAGAATTTCAGTTCGACATTCTGGATAGAACCCTCCAGAGTTGGCAGCGCATTCTTGGATTTCACACCTAATAAAAGAAAGCTGCAAATGTACTAGCCTGTTGAATTGTAATATGCTTTAATATTCATGCAATCGGACAGTAACACAATCATTTCATTTTTTTTTAAATCTTTTTTTTTTTTTTTTTTAATTACCAACATTAGACAGCAGTTTGGAATCACGTTCAAACAGTATAAATTTCAAAACATTCCCATAGTGTTTAAAATAGCACTATTTGCAATTCTGCAGGTGCCTACACGTTTGGCAGAAGAAGTGGCAGAGAGCTATAGCTAGCAGTCTAAAAAAAAAAAAAAAGTAACACCCAGGGCACGCAAACCAAATGCTTTTGTCATGTTCAAATACAGCTATCTTAGAAAATCACTACTGTGGGATAAATCAAAGGCTAAGAAAAATAAAACACAAGATAAACATTACTTATTGTGTAATTCTACCAAACTGACAGTTAGAATATCAGAGAATAGGGTGGGTGAAAGAGTAAAAATGTGTGTATGTGTGTGTGGTTTTATCTTATATGACACATGTTTATCTTACACGATGCAGTATATGCATACAAATTAAGTATTTTCCTCCATACTGCTCATGCGAGAAACAGAGGACACCATTCTAAGGTCTTGTGGAGAAGGTCAGAGATGTTTTGTTAGCAAGGGATGGTGGCTCAGCGCTCTGGCCTATCGAATCTACGAATCTCGTCTCGGACACTGCATGGAGTTTGCAAGTTCTCCCTGTATCTGCGTTAGTTTCCTCCAGGTACTCCGGTTTCCTCCCACAACCCAAAAACATTCAATTAGGGTATTTGGCTTTACACCAAAATTGACCTTAGACTGTAAAAAAGACATATATATGACTATGGTAAGGACATTAGATTGTGAGCACCTTTGAGGGACAGCTAGTGACATGACTATAGACTTTGTACAGCGCTGTGTAATATGATGGTGCTATATAAATACTGTGTAATAATAATAAAAAAGGGAACCTACAGAATATTAGGCAGGCAGTCCTAATGTTTTGGATGATCAGTGCAACCCCAAATGGTAATGAAATGTAAATGATTTTTTTATGTAAACCATCTAACATATACAGTACAACAAAGCCACAGTTCGGCAATACTTCACCCAAAATCATATGTACCTCAAACGTATCGATTTACAAAAGTCTAAATCCCACAGGTTTATTCCACGAGAAGTTTACCCTTACCTTTTATTGGTGAGCTTTTTAAGATGCAAACATGTCATTATGTCTGTGAAACAAACCTAACATGCTTCTAAAGGTTGCATTCTTAAACATGTATCTACTTTAATTTAAATGCCTATTCTTACCAAATGGCTGTTATAGCTTTTGATAAAATCTTACCAATTATTTTCTGTCAATAGAAGATGATTAATATTATCTTATTTACTTTATATTTGAATTATCACAAAGTGTTTCACGCTGTGTAATAATATAGGTCATAGTCATGTCACTAACTGTCCCTCAAAGAGGCTCACAATCTAATGGCCCTACCATAGTCATATGTCATTACCACAGTCTAAGGACACATTTAGGGGGAAGCCAGTTAACCTAACTGCATGTTTTTGGGATGTGGGAGAAAACCAGAGTACCCGGGGGTAAACTACACAAATGTGGGAAGAACATACAAACTTCATACAGATACAGTCCTGGCTAAGATTCATAGTAGGGTCCTAGCGCTGCAAAGGCCAGAGTGCTAGCCAACGAGTATTGGAATTAGTGCTTTACGTGGTCAGCACAATTGGCAAAGTGAAATAAAAAACAAATGAAAAAAAAGCCACTGAACAGCGTTTAACATAAACGCGATGGCTCAGACAGAACGGAAAAAAAATAAGTAAATACACCTGGTTTTATTATACCAGTTCTGGAATCATCCACTGGGGTCAGATGGCCAAAGTACCCAGGAGATAAGAAGTAGCCTTTACAAGGGTTTCCTAATGCTATAGTGTCAGATGACATATGGAGGGTTAGAGAAGAGAGAACAAGCACTTCATCACAGCTGACTGTTTGACTTTTGTAAATCCAATCTGAATTTTTCTCAAACAGTTCCTCCACTTGAATTCAGCTTATCAGTGCTCTGACTAGAATAAACAATTCAAGTTGCATGTGATGTATGCAGCTAGCAGGCAACAAAACCAAAGGTGTCTGCTGACCTAGCCCAAGTGCTTTTCTTTTTTGGGTTACATCTTACATTTCCACATTGAAAATCTTATGCCCCAAAGGTTGATGTGTAAGACAGAAAAGGTGAAGGTCCGGGCCCTTCAGAAAATATAAAGAGAGGCGTAGAATGTGGGTCTGAAACTTAAAAAGCTGTTTTTATCTTACACCCAAACCACACTGCAACATAAGACAACCTGCAATATATGGTATGAAAAAAAAACATACTGGCAGAAGATTAGTAAAAGGTGTAAATAACATTTACACCTGGTCCACTTACCATGTGTTCATGGGTGCTCTGCCACTGAAAATAAAGTGCGGTTCAACCCATTTCAAGATGATGGGGAAATCCTCACATTTTTTGGGGGGCTAACCACATGGGAAGTACAGGTGGTCTGCTTTGTGATAGGCAGATTTTAAGGTTCAAAGAAACCTGGTAAAATGTACTGTACATAGACTGCAACTGATGTCCTCCCTATAAAACGATAAATTACCTGGATTTCATCCTTATCATATGAATTGAGGGCTCTTTGAGTCACTATACAGAAATACAGTATAGGTATTGGCACGGTGGCTTAGTGGCTTGCAGCACTAGGGTCTGAGATTTGATTTTTGGCTAGAACACAATCTATTCTTTCTTAGTGTCCATAAACCAAAAACATATTGGTAGTCCTATTCATAGTCTTAGAATATGATACGGATATTACACTATGGCCAAGGTAGGGACATTAGATTGTGAGCTCCTCTGCAGGAAGGATAGTTACATGACTATGGACTTTGTAATACGGAACTGCACAGGTACATTAAAATTGCTATATAATATTAAACAGGATTTATATAGCGCCAACATATTACGCAGTGCTGTACAATAAATAGGGGTTGGAAATGACAGACAGATAAAAGAATGACACAGAAAGAGAGGAAAAAAAATACAGCAGCTGATAATAGCCAAGGAACGAGCATTTATTATTTGCATACTGTAAGCTTTTCACGTTATGCATTAGAAAATGCAGCAAGCCAGCTATAGCTTGTTTCTTTTCCTGGCTAAAGGATGTCAAGCATTATCTATTTCTTTCCTCCCAAACCCTACAACACCCTGCCAGCCACTTCCATCAGGCATGATTAGTCTTCATTGCATAGAGAAGAACAATGATGATGTTAATGATTTTTTTATTTGTTTTCTTTTCTTTTTTTTTCAGTTATACATTATACATTCAGAACTAATTTTAGTCAGGACATTAAGCTATACTTGCACTCTGTGTGTCTCAGATTTTCCCCTGTAGATTACATCACTATTAGTGTGCTGTAATGCGAGTTTGGTAGTGGAATGAGTGGTGAGGTGGGCGGCGTACTGCAGACCCATGCAGGTTGTTGTCTTGGGTCCAAAACGCTGATCACTGGCTCTTTATACATGTTGGTAATGTGCTGTGTAGTATAGGCTGAAATATATTCCACAAGGGAGGAAAGCGGAATAGGTTACATACACTGTTCCTAAGTGTGATAAATGTAAAACTCCATTACTCACTTTAAGCAGGTGCTTTTTATATCAGGTTCTCAGGAAATATAAAGCTGCCGGTAAAATGATTGGCTTATACAAACACTGCTCTGAGTCGCTTAGCTGTAAGGAATGTTTTGGGATGTTTAAATTGCAATTTATTTGAAAATGTGCAAGAGAAAATATCTGTATCAAATAATTGGATTCTAGGTTCAGGTTGACAACCTAATTGGTTGATGAGGGCATCACCACTCAAATGTGATTTTTGGTATAAGGAACATTCAGAAACTGCACAGTGCATAAGCAGTACCCTAAATATGCTAAACATATTATATCCTTTTGTTGGGTATGTCTCTTGAAAGATAATAGTGCACTTTCTCAACCTTTTTACTATGGGAAGACCCTTGATCTTCAGGAACCCCTGCTATAATCTTCAGGAAACCCCATAAAAAAGCTATATGAATCCTGTTTATTAAAATTATTAATAATAATGATAATGATGGTCAGTGTGAAGAATGCACCCCTTACAGGCAGCCAAAAAGATTATTAGTGTCACTAAATGATTAGAGCCACAAATTGCTAATTGCTAAAGGAACCCCTAGCAACCTCTGAAGGAAGCCTTGTTGAGAAACATTAGGCATGTATGTGTACCTCGACACCCTTTGGGTGTTATTCACTATATTGCCAAATGTATGTGGTACCCATAAAAATAGAAAGGTGAACAAAGCCAGGTTCAGGTTTAGTTACCTTCACAGAGCCCTGACCTTGTTAATAAATAATGTTTTGCATTATTAAAATAATGATTCTTAGCCAGGTGTTCTGGTCCAACATCAGTACATGACCTTGAAAATGTTCTTTGATCGTGTGAAAAGCCTCCTCAAAACAATGTCCAAAAACTTTATACAGGTGTGCTGGTCAGGTACCCACAAACTTTTGGCCATATAATGCAAGCATAAAATAAAAAAAAATCAATTCTGAATACAATGGTTGTCTGCAATATGCTTTTTTTACCAGATAACAATGGGTGCTGATATGATGGATCATCTACTTGGTCAATAATATTTCTTTGGGGATCTGGTGGGTCTTCTTACATCTAAATGTCCTAAACAACCCAAGAGGTAGGAAGTGTCTTCCTGGTGAAGAATATACCAGATGGAACATCCAGAAATTAAGGTGTAGATTCTCTCAACTGAAATTTACTGCAGTTTCGATTAGATTATAGCAATTTAATCATTTTCTTTGTTTCCTGTATTTCTTGTGTGGCCCAAAAACAAGATCTCTACACTGCTTGATACCTACTTAGTGATGCTAAAATACTTTCATAATATACAAAGGAACTTGAGTCTAATGGCAAAACGAGTGACTGTGAAATCATGCAGCACTTACTGTAGAATTGTACAAATAATAATCCATAAGGAAACAGAAGTTAAAACAATCAGCAAACGCTAATGTTGTTGCTGGTTATAGCATTAAAATGGTCCTATTCTAATCAGTAAGGAAGCTCACACTTCCCATTGTTTTTTTGCCACCAGGAATGGCCGATATAGTGAAAATAAGGATATAAAGCTACCCCGTGTTTCTTTCAAACCAATAAACAAGAAGGATATAATAAAAGCAAACAACTAAAGGTATTGACCTGTATTACTCACATTCCTTGTATATCTCTCGGTGACTAAATATGAAACTTTGTTTTGCAAATCTCAACCAATTTCTATGGTTAAGTGCCTTGGCCTACAATTCATGGCTGGCTTCAAGTACTAAATATTACCATGCTGCCGCTCAAGATAGTATGGTACTAGAACCCCATACTCATTTAGGGTGGTACATTAAAGACAAAGGACTGAATGATGCATGAACGAGCGTTGTACATATGGCGTCGTTCTGCTCTATGGAGAGAACGAACGAGCGGCACTCCGTGGTGTTCTCTTCCCTTCACTTGTATTGCAGCCATTTGTCGTTCATTGATCTGTTTTGGGGAGCTCTGTACACGTCAGATACTCATCCAGTACTAGCCCTGAAGCAATACCGGACAAGAATCATCTGATATGTACATAGCCTTAGTGCTAACAATTAGTCAACAGGAAAAACATCAGAGGTACAAACAGCTACAACATTTTGGGAGTTGAAGTTTAAACTTTGCAGATAAAAAAAAAAAAAAAAAAAAACTGTCCTTATTCTGGGGAAAAAAATACATGAAGGAATTGTCAGAGGAAGCACAGTGTTTCTTGTGACGAGTAATAAATACATGCAAATGTTACATTTACACATGACTTTGTATGTATACACTTAATATGAAAAATATAGTTTCAGTTTATAAATATAAATATCACAAAGGTGTGAAATGTGTATGTTACTGTCAATACAGTGAAGTACACTAAAGAGGTCAAATTATAAATTCACTAAAATGTACAATAAATTATTACATTCAGTCCAATATAAATAGTATAAAATCCAAATTGGTACAGTATATTTGCCCAGGACATAAGGCAGAACCTGACACAAGTCAATGGCCATAGTTTTTTTAAAGAGATCAAAGGGATCTCACTGCTCAATCTAGGCGCTGAAAACACGCCTCAGTCCGACAAAAGCAAATCACCATTTTTAATATGTTTCCAATCAAGATGTCCCAGACATCCAATAGGGTTTCAGATCCTCCTTCACAAGAAGATACCTAAAGGATATTACAGATCTACAGAGAAATCTTTTTTTATGACCACATGGTAAGGCCGTTCTTTGATCTATATGGGCCAAGTCTTCTGCAGCATGTGGAAGTTAATCTGACTTTACCATACTTTGTGTGCATTTGACCCTTAAAGCAACTTGTCTGCTTAGTTTCCTAAATATATTTTTTTCCTTTATATCAAGGTCATGAGACCCAGGAAAAGATTATTGGCTGATGGTGAATCTTACAACCATACAATGTGTTTTGTTTGTTAACAATAAAAAAGGAATGTGGTCATTTTTGTACAATCAAAGACTAACCTAATTGTAATGTTTAGAAAATTTCCTAGCGACAAAATTGACATTTAGTTTTACGCCTTACATTACCTGAAAAAAAAGGCAAACTTAAAATTAAATTACCATGGAAGCCGTAATCAGAGCCCTGAAAATGCTATTTTCTTGTCTTTCATACTGAATCAATGGTGTCAGCACTTTTCTGGCTGTCATACTGATCCTAACTAGCAAGCAGCAAAAATAAAAGTCACAACTTCTGACCTGAATGAGTCCTAGGTCTGTGACCTAATGCAGACTGACAGTCATTTTACCCAAACAGCTTTACATGAGGGCTTCAGCAATTGCAGGTATTTACTATTAACCAAAGTTATAGCCATGCTACTAAACCACATGCCCCACAACACAGCACTCTCGTCATAGCATCAATACCCTCCCACCATCACCGAGTCTGCATTACCTCCATTCTCTCCCCATGTATAAATCTCAACTGCTCAGCATCATACCTGCACAATCCAACCCCCCTCCGATTTTCCAACCAATGTTGGCACCTGCAAAACTTCAAAAACCACAGCACCTGATCTCTATTCCCTTCCTCGCTATTATGTGCATACCACAACACCAAACTCCATTACTCTCCCCACTGCACCTGCCACCATCTTGAAACCATCCTAGAAAAAACAGAAAGGCTGAGGGATTAAAAGGTGAACGTTAGGGGGAAAAAACCTAATGAATAACAATAATCCTGCCATTACACCTAAGGACTTGCAAGCTTCAATATGTTATATTTTTGCTTGGGTTTAAATTAATTTTGTAATTTTATATTTACATTTGGGTGTATGTTGTAAGTTTAAAATTACATTTAAATTAAATTAGGATGTACCTGGACTGTAGGCAGATAAAAAAAGATTAACAATGCTCTGCCATCATTATTATGAAATGTAAGCAGCGTCAGTACTTGTCAGAATTTGAACAATCACAAGTCTTTTGTATAGTTCCTGTAAATAGAAGAAAGAAGCGGTGCAAGTGGATCAGTTTATGTGCTGACAAAGAGAAAGCAAAGTGACAAGGACGGGCTCATTCAGTGTTCTCCCCAGCTCCTTTTAGCTGGGCCCACCACCCAGCACTTTTCAGTAACCACCTGGCTGTTTTTGGGTCATTACTGAAGTGTTGGCTCACAATACAGTGGCTGCCACCCATTTACAATTTCTTCCAACCTGGCTTTAAAAAATGTCTGGGTTAAACACAGTTAATGTCCTGCTTTTTTCCACTGGTCCAGGTTCACCTGAGTTGATTTCACTGGCCACCAGACATAGGACATCTAAAAAAAACAGAGTTGAAAAGTTCTTGGTTTCTTGGTGAGTATTGCAGCAAAAACTGGTTTAATTTTACCTTTTAAAGACCATTTAAAGTTTAGATTAATTTAGGATTATTATTATTTTTTAAGTGCATTTAAATATTGTAAAATCATACTTTGCACTTGACTTGTTATTTATTCCTAGTAACTGGAAAAAAACACGTGAAAAAAGTGTGTATCTGATTCTAATCTGAAAAGATGTACAAAATCTGATCATAGCATACTGGCAGAACATATTTGGGGCTTATTTAATAACAGCAAGTGCAATATTCAATTTTAGCAACCAGTCAGAACTGTTCTCAATTTCTGAGAGGCGAGAGAAGATTGCTTGCTGTGGTTTATTGCTCTTTGCACATAATCACTGCACTTTGCCCTGTTGTATTAAATAAGCTTCTTTGTTCATGTCTAATATCAGTCAAAATGTATATGTATCCTGGTCCTGGTGCAGAAAATTCTATGTGTTATATAAATACAGCAGAATTCTTCAGCCAGTTTCCTTTCATCTTCTAAGCCTGGCACATGACTGCAAAAGGCATTGTTTCAAATATTAACAAATCATAGCCCAAACGACAGGAAAGTCGTGGAATTATTTGCAATAGGAGAAAACCCTTTTGTCTGGCCCAGGTGGGGCCTGCTGTCTGTTTGTAACACAAATTCTCTGTCTTTTGTCTGACAGCCACCAAGCCACACAAATTGTTCCCTGCCTGTTCACCTGCTCCCAGCTGTGTCTGCTCAGCAAAGTATCCTGCCGTTCGACTTCAGCGCTACACCAGGATTGATGACATGTGTGGATGATAAAGTGAGCAATTTCAAGAAATTACTGGTTAGTTACTGAGACACATCTGTGCTTGAGTGAAACTAGAGGTCTCTCATTACGAATTTTGCAACCTGCAGTGGCAGAAGTACAGATTGAAGTGGTGTCTCATTTTACAAATCCTGGGTAACTACTAGAGGTGCTCGAAGAACCACAATCCAGGTCTTAAGCAGCTTTAGACTACCAAATTTATATGCACTTCCTAGATTTCTGATATGAAAGGTTTTAGCAGCAAATGTTGCACAATATTGACCATGCTGCCGCATCCACAACCATGTTTAACATCATCAGACTTTAAAATGCTACTATTTAAATCCCATTTAATAATAATAATTTTAAAGAAAAAAAGTAGGTGTATACTGAATGCTCTATACTGCAAAAAAAATATTTAAACATTACATCTAAAAATAAAGTACTGATTCAGGTATACCAACATTTTGAAAAGTAAGAAAAAACAAAACTTTTATCTTTCATTCTAGACAGAGCAGGAAAGGGATAAAGCCTATCTTACTGCAGTTTCCGGTTAGGAAAATGTTCTTTATTCCCGAATATACAAAAGGAAGTTACATGTAATCTCTACAAAGGAAGGTGAATTCCCTGTTTAGACAGTTTTCGCCAAAATAGGTGCCCCCGTTGAAAGATTTACTCTTACCTCTTTACTAGGACAAACAAAGAGGGTAAACATGCATACATACATCAAAATATGTTCACTCAAGATGAACTGTTGGGTCCAAAATCTGACATGGGTGCTGTAATACCCCAACATCGTTCATTGATCCATTCTGGTTAATCAACGAACAACCGATCGGGAAAAGCCGATTCGCCTTTCAAAGGAAGGGAACACAGCAGCATGGGGGCTGATCCCTCCTTTTTCCACAGATCAGAATGTTGCTGTGTGTACAGCATTCTTTAATTTATCTGCCACTAGAAACAATTATCAAAGATTGTTTCCAAGCACAGAAATTTTGATGTATTTACACAGCCTAAATCTATTTAGTACAAACACAGCAATAAATATGGGATTCCAACTTCTCCCTAGGCTGTTTTGGCCTTGTGTACAACTTAAGCTCTCATGAGGGAACTTTCTAAGAGAAGACCCTTTAGATACGTAGATGAATGGTACTATATTTTGATGATATTTGGCTACACAGATGAGACTTTAAATACTTGGAATAATGCAAAATTATTCAACCAGTTGAATGAGATTCAGGCAGACTTTCTCCTTCTTCATTTCCTTCACGTATTATATAAAACATTGCGAACATAGAATTGTAATTTTTCTATCTGCTATGTATTCAGAACATTATTTGGCTAGTGAAAAGAACAAAAAAAAGGATTCCCAGAGAACTTTACTATCCAACTTTCAGTGTCTCACGTCAATCAGAATGCTTAGTGTTCCTATCCACTAGTCGGAGGGTCAAGAGAGCATCTTCCCACAGTGATGTTACTCCCTTTAGCTGTTAAACATTAAAACAAAAGCCAAAAGCTGTAGCTTGATTTTAGAACTGTTCAAAGTTCCTAGGTATTCCAACAAAAAAATTAGAAGAGAGTTTGTACCAAACCTGCAAACCAACTACTCATTAATCTGCCGATATCTGCAGAGGATGCCTGTTTGCTTAAAGAGATGGATGAAGTTTGCTCATGACAATGGTCCCCAAAAGGAATTCTAAAAGCAAAGTAAAGCTCTGTCCACTTTTGGGGTGCTGGCTGTTTAATGTTTGAAAAGCAGCACAATAGTTGAATGGATCTCTTATCATTGTGTGCGGTCTTTAATATTGCTGTCCGAAGAGTTATTTGTTGAAAAAGGCCTTTAACATCCACATTCCATGATGGAAAAGAACAAAATACAGAAAAACAAAAGCAGAATAAATATAGGTGATCACCACTGATAACGATTTCAGAATTGCAGATACTGTGCACACTTCGCTCTCATCATTTCTTTCATTATCAGCGCTCACTGGAAACCCATTAGCACAATCACTAAAGCCATTAACCTGAGCAGCCAGTGATAATATTCATAAAATCTAAGACAAGTTTAAGTAAACTTGTAATGAGAGCAGAGTTGCATTGCTGACCTTCCAGGTTTGCTGGTTCCCTTGCTGATATGTTGACCAACCTCCTTCATTACTTTGAGTTACTGACCTGGACCATCCAGATTAGAAAAGTTTGAGGAAGGTAATTTGACTATCTGAATACATGTGGCAGTTTAATGTTTCTAAGTATTGAAGGATATGAAAATTTGCAGGATAACCAAGCAACTAGCATTTCCTGAAAGAGAGATATGAATTCATTGCTGGATAATGGTTGGGTTTCAGGAGATGAGAAGCTGTGTCCACTCCTTGGGTCCAGGATCCAAGGGGTGAAACAAGGACAGAATCTGCTGTTCACAATAAAGGTATTATCTGCAGGCACTACAAGGTATCAGCATGCTTAGAAGCCATACATTAGATCTCTAAACTGTGATTCCTTTACGACATATGGGTATGGACATTATTCAAGGGTCTAAAACATTGTTGCAAAAATATATATAACGTGTATTTGAAGATACATGGAACTGCAGGACCTTGATTCAGAAGGCAAGGTGAAACTTTACAGTGGGCAAAGAAAATTGTGTTTCCTGTAAGCAGGAATCTCATCTCATAAATAAAGAGATAAATGCTTCAACCCATCAGTACTCACTCATAATACAAATATTACTGTGTGGACTGAAATTGAGAAATATTCCTAAACACAGCCACTGCAGGCCCATTTCCCATCCATTTTATTAATTAGATTTTAGCATCTTCTAACAAGGAGACCCAACATCACATATGGGCTTTTCCTAGAGCACTCATCAGGCAACATGTCAAGAAATGCCCAATGCTCCAGACTTGATATGCATTTATCAAGGCATTTCGAAATTGTCATGACTCTCAAAGAGTAAACTGACTATTCAAAAAACAGGGCTGAGGGCTCCTAAGAAGCACACAAGCAAAGGTGCTTCTTTTAGAAAGCTATGTATACCACCATGACAGCCTCTTCCACGGTCTGAATTGTGTAGGGAAATAAAAATAATAAAAGAAAGTAGAAAGTAGTATGGACTGCTACAAGACAATGGTCAGCAAGAATAAATCATGAATGTATTCACAGGAAGACAATTGCATACTATTTCAGAGACACAACCGCTGATACAGTGCTAAAAGAGCAGCAACAATCCCAATTATCATACATTCTCTAATACATTACCTCAAATTGTGTTTCCTGTAAGAGAGGAATATAGTTAAAACTGATATATTTGATTTTTATTTTCTTAAATTTTTAAGAATAAATAAAGGAAAACTATTTTTCATTACTCAGAGGTTACAATAAATGTTTCTGAAAATGTAAACCTTTTCTCAGAGGGGAGAAGAGAATACTAACAATAAAGCAGAAGCTTCACAGCAGATAATATAGGGTGGCTGCTCTTCCCTATTCATTCTCTTGCCAGGTACTAGCTAACACATGGAACATTTGGGTATGGGGCACACACAAACAATTTCTAACCTTCAATCTATCAATTCACCACTTCTTGTTTGAGTAGCCAATATCAGGCTTCAGTTACGTTGTGTTTGGAAGGGTTCGTTTTAATTTTAACAATCTCTGGCAGTAGATATAGGAAGTAGGGAAACACAGTAAATGTACATGCACCACAGGGTATCTGCTATGCAGTGTCTGTGATATGCCCCACCAAAAATATTTCAATTTTTGTTCTCAGATACATTTACAGATAGGTAAAGGTTACTAAGTATTATCAGAACTGATTGGTACATTATTACAACTGATGGCATAAAAGTACAAATAAGTTATGTTTAGGCACCTTCTGTTTCCCTTTATAAAGCTGTCGATTATGGAATGCCAAGCCAAAGTATCTGCATAACTGTTATTATTATTAATATTAATAAACAGGATTTATATGGCGCCAACATATTACGCAGCGCTGTACATTAAATAGGGGATGCAAATGACAGACGAATAGAGACAGTGACACAGGAGGGGGAGAGGACCCTGCACAGAAGAGCTTACAATCTAGGAAGTGGAGGAAGTAACATACAATAGGAGGGCAGATGAGTTACCATCTAAATTATTGTTTTGAAAGTTTAGACATCTAAGTGTTTACATGTCAGGTTTATGGGTAATAGTAACTAATATCTAAAAAATTTTCATGCCATTAGAGGATGATGCATAATTGTAGAGTTAGTTAAAACTGAACGAGAAGTATGAAGCACAGGAAACAAGGATTTGTCAGCTTTCAACAGAATAGGATTGGCTCAGTGGTTTGCAGTCTTGCCTTTGTAGCGCTAGGTTATAAGCTTTATTCTCGGCCAGGACTCCATCTGCCAGCAGTTTGCATTTTCTCCCACATCCCAAAAACATGAAGTTAGGTAATTGGATTCCCCCCAAAATTGTTTTTAGACTGTGGTCATGACATATGACTATGATAGGAAGAGACTGTGAGCCACCATGATGGACAATTAGCGATATGACACTAGACGTAAAACGCTGTGTAAGTAAATTAATGAATAAGATAATGGGGTAGTTCTAAAGTCGAAGAGAAGTGGGGAATCATGGCAGCACAGTGGCTTAGAGGTTAGCACTCTGGCCTTTGCAGCGCTAGGTCCCAGGTTGAAATCTCAGCCAGGACACTATCTGCATGGAGTTTGCAGGTTCTCCCCTTGTTTGCTTGGGATTCCTCCCACATTCCAAAAACATGCAATTAGGTTAATTGACCTTAGGCTGTATTAGAGATTAACATACATAAAGACATTAACATATGACTGAGGTAGGGACATTAGATTGTGTGAGGGACAGCTAGTGACATGACAATGGACTTTGTAAAGCGTTGCATAGTATGTCGGTGCTATATAAATACTATATAACTATAATGACCTCATTGTAATGGAGGAGATAAAAGTCCCAACAGATGAGGAAAAGCTTTTTTATTTTTTTATTTTTTTTAAGCTGTACATTAAATATATATTATTGTGTGTTGTTATTCAACTTTGCTTCTATTGTTATCAAGTGCATCATGGAGTCATGGTAGTTCCTTACTAAACACAAACTGCACTTCCAGGTACATTGTTGGTACTCTAGGTCTTTTCTTTTATACTGGAATTGGGCTTTAAGCATTGCAGTGTGCTATTTCCAAAGCCAAACAAATTTATTGAGCATGAAACATTTAATATCCTACAAAGTAATGGGACTACTTCTTGGTGATATTTTAAACTCAAAAAAGGTCCAACATGTTGACTTGACATTGCATATAGAACAAGTGAATATCAAATTTATGGCAGCAGAGTGGCTAAGTAACTAACGTTGTTGCCATCTACTGCTAGAGTCCAGGAAATATATCCTAACAGATCGTTATGTGTTTAG
This sequence comes from Pyxicephalus adspersus, assembly GCF_032062135.1. Classification (NCBI taxonomy): domain Eukaryota; kingdom Metazoa; phylum Chordata; class Amphibia; order Anura; family Pyxicephalidae; genus Pyxicephalus; species Pyxicephalus adspersus. The sequence goes on from NC_092862.1 coordinate 21,958,161, forward strand.
GGTTTGTTAACCCCATATTTGTGTGGATATCCTTTAGTTCCGCCACAATTTGATAACATTAGAGGGTTTTTTGGGTTCTACCAATATTGCCTACAAAGTTTTTGTGTTGCATATAACTATGACAAGAATATTAGGCTGTAATTTTCTTGGTCGCAGAAATAGATGCCTACAACTAAGTGTTCTGTAAAATGTGCTGGCACAAAATGAATTTAGTTTACCTTAGATACTGATGGAGTGTAGACAGACGTCTGAGCTGCATTTGGAAATGGTCCACAAATCTTGGTAGACAGAGAAATGATGGTGCATGCCTATTATCAGACAAGGGCCAGCGTAAGAAAGTTGACCAGTCTAAATTTAATCCACTCACAGCAGACATGACTTGGAACAAAGAGGGGGTATTTCCTGTGGTTTATCAACTTGATACACTCACGAGTTGAAATAAAAGGACAGGGATTGATGATAGATCGTGATTCAACAGCATAATCACCCTTAAACTTGAGATGAGACTTAAAGTCAGCTGTCTTCACCTTAGTAAGTCATGTATTAATAGGTAGGGGAAATCTTATGGCTAAGTAATATATGCTGTAACAAACACATTAAACTATTAAGATGATTGTAAAGACTAAATCAGAAGCACTGGGATTTAAAGTGTGCCTTTTTATCTTCTGAGATTTGTAGAATATCTGTATTTACTTTCTTTTCTCTCAAAGATCAAGTTAGTATAAAACAAAAGCTTTTCTGCATACCACTTTTTGGATATACAGTGGTTGCACTTATTTGTAGGAAACTTGCTAAAATGACTCCTCTAATACTTACAGGCAGATCAACAGCCTAAAAAGTGTTTGGCTTTAACTTGTCACTTACATTTAAGTCTATGCTGTCCACAAGGTGACAACACTATCATGATTTTACTGCAGAATGAACAGCATTGTCACCCTGTGCAAAGAAGTGGAAATAATAAATCTAATAACAAGATCAACAGGTAATAAACCAAGGGGGATTCTGAGAAACAAGAACCGCTGTGGTAATGATACAGACAGCCCATATTATATATAACACTTTTATTTTGCCCCATGTTCCATGTTAACTGCAACTAAACAGCTCTCATATCATCACAAATTCTTTTAAATCATTCAGCTGACGATTTCATACACACAAAAGTCAAGATGTACTTTTAAGGCATCAAGGTTGCTTCAGTTTTTTTCAGGAAATAACTATGAGAGTAAAACTTAAGCACAAACTATGCAGATTTAACCAAGCAAAAGCCTAGGAAACCCATTTCCCTTCCTGTATTAATTAAATTTAATTTCAGTTTAGACCTGGGCCAGATCTCTGGAAACTAAGCCTCCTTTTTTTCCTTTTATTTCTGTCAATTTTCATTTAAAAAGAGTTAAGTCGTGAGAACATTCATAAGCCTCACTTCATAACTCTGACACCAAATATGTATAAAAAGATTAGGCTTTATTTGGTAGAAAATCAGTTGGCAGTCTTACATCTGTGTAATGCAACATAAATACCCCCAGCTGGCATCTTGCACAAGCCCACATGAGGACTTCAAACCAAGAACTTTCTGGTTTGCAGCACAGGCGAGGTAATTCTGTACACGGTGCATACCCAAGCTATTTGTCAGTGGGCTCCTGCAGGTGCGTTGAACACATAAACACACAGCTGTAGCCATTCAGTCCAAGGATTCTATCAAACACTATAAAAGGAGAGCTCGGCAGCTGTGCTAGTTATCCCCACAACAGGTCTACAGAGAACAATATGGGTCAGTATTGTTGGGGGTGCATGGATGTTAAATTTATGAGTGTACCAGCAAGTTACCAATACTTTATGACTCAATATGCAAATAAAAATATTCACAATTAGTAAATGTACCAAATAAAACAAAAAAACAAAAAACAAATGACCATTTAGTTTGGAGCTGCAGTGTGCGTTGTGCTCATCAACTGCCTTTAATTTTATCCTTAAGATTCAGCTTTGTTACTTATCAGCCCTGCAGCCTCTATAGACACTTTCTGACTGTATGCCAAACAGCCAAACATTATTTCTCAGGGTAGTTTTGATGGTGACAACAGTGGAACATCCCTCCACAATCTGCCTTGAAACTTTTCACAGGGTGACAACACAGTAAAATATTTGAGATATAGGCACAGAACATTATTATAATTATTAAACTGTATTTTAAAAAAGCTTATTACACAGCGCTGTACAATAAACAGGGGTTGCAAATAATAGCACAGGAGGGGGAGAGTACCCTGCCCGAAAGAGCTTACAATCTAAGTGGTGAGTGAAGTAGCACACAATAGGAGGGTTGTCTTCCAGGATGCATAACCAGGTATTTTAATGAAAATTGCATATTGATAAAAAATAAAAGCAAATATTGCAAAAGAACTTTAAAAATCGATTTTAGTGATTGGGTTTAAGCAAATTAAATATTTATATAAACTGATCAGCTAATATACAGAAACTAAAGCCTGGGAGAATCCGAGATTTTCATATAATAGTTACCATACATATTCATGTTATTATCCTCAATAAGCATGATTTGTAAAGAAAGACACAGCAGCTGCCCTGGTTTTGAAGGTTCATTTCTATACTTTCATTAGTGCTCAGTCTATTTAGCCCTCACATTTCGGCGAACCAATTTCGTTGACCCATCGCAAGTTCCAGGAAATCATTACAGGAGGATTCCCAGGACTGCATTCATTCATGCAGTCCTGGAAATTCTCCTGTCAGTATGCGATCCCCGGCACTAGAGGTTAAATGGAGACAAGTCTCCCCATTCAAAACCTCTAGTGCTCGCTGATAGGCTGAGGAAAGGGAAATCCTGATGACACTTGAGCATCATCAGGGTTTTCCTTTCCCCAGCCAATCAGAGGGCACTAGAGGTTTTGAATGGGGAGACTTGTCCCCATTTAACCTCTGGTGCCCGGGAACACACACTGAGCGGGATTTTTTTTTTTTTAAGGAAAATTCGATCTCGAACGATAAATTTACACTGGTCGTTCTTGCTTACAATTTTGGTAAGCAAGAATATCCAGATTCGCCGCGAGATCAAGTTTAAAAATCTCACTCGCTTATCCCTACAGCTCATATGTTAGTCTAAGATAGTGTTTCTAAAGCAGGGATCATTGAGCAATAAGCAACTTAAACCTTTCAGATCATTTACCATTAACACCAATGATCTATGTGGGTATCTCTAAGGGTGGCATTCTTCCCTTTGGTCAACAATGCAAGAGGAATTCATTCCACTGACCACCAGGCTAATGTACCATGAACTGGGAATATCAAATATTGTCAGAAGTTACCTGAAACATGAAGGCTATTTCAAGGATTCCAAAGGTTTGAGAAACATTGGTCTAGGAATTCATTTGTATTCAACAGCTAGTCAGGCCTGAAAGCATGTGTCTAAAGAAATTACCTGTTGTATTTTGTTTTTACCTTGATTTGGCATATACTTTAGAGACAGGTTTGGGAGGTTATTATTATTATTATTACTATTAATAATATTAAACAAGATTTATATAGAGCCAGCATATTACATAGCACTACACAATAAATACAGGTTGCAAATGACAGACAGATACAGACAATGACACAGGAGGAGGAAAGGATCCTGCCCTGAAGAGCTTACAATCTAGGAGGCAATGAAGTAATAGATGGAGTGGGTATAAGCAGGTTGTGAAGTGCATATCTGCTTCTGTCCTGTTGCATTGAAAGTAGGTAAAAATGGCATCCTGTGATATGTAATAATTTTTAAAGGCTACAATGACTTTAAATATTTTAAACATTAGTGATTCTTGCCAGTCAGCCACCCAGCAAGTGGCGTTCTGAGTCTTTAGCATTCATTCAGCTGTTCTATTTTCCTCACCCCAGCACCTATGATGCATATAGAATATAGAGAAACAGGTTCCATGACTATGAGCCAGCATGTCACTTGATCTGTTTAAGATTGCCAAAAGTAATACAAGCAGCTATGTTTTAAAGAAAACCTGTACTGACAAATGTTGGCAGCCATTGCCGACTTCCTTCTGAAAATGCTTCATTTCTGTCAGTGCTTGGCTTCAATACTTCAGCCACTGACCACTGACTTCGGTGAAAAAACTAGCCAGTAGGTTAGCAATGGCAACCTATGTGATTCTCTTAGCACAGGTTTCCTTTAATGAACCTATTTAAGTGTGATACTTCCCCCACCTTCTAGATTGAAAGCTTTTCGGAGCAGGGTCCTTCCCTCTACCTGTGTCACGGTCTGTATCTGTTATTTGCAACCCTTATTTAATGTACAGCGCTGTGTAATATGTTGGCGCTATATAAACCCTGTTTAATAATAGGAAGAAGAAGATGTAGCCCATTACATAGTGCTACCGCTTTACATATATGATTTAAAGATATATAAAAATGTAAAGTAAGGAAGCTTACCTATACTGCCCAATCAGATTGCATCAATTATTTAATGGCCAGAGAAAAAAGCAAACACCCAGCCAGTTATTAATAGCACCTCTCAAATATTTTTTAAATCAGAAACTATGAAATTTTTACATGTGTGTAAAACGTTTTAATAGAATTAGTTCTCAATTAAAGGTACATTTGATGATGGAATGGTTGGCATACACCTGTTATCTACTTACTGGGAGCCATTATATAGCAAGAGTTGTAAAGAGGTGCTTGTAATATACTAGGTGCTAGAACACACAGCGTTTCATCCTCACATCTGCACAATGCACATGCTTCCTAATGCCTTCATTTTATTCACTACATAACTGCATTCTTGTCTAAACCCCATCCTATGCACATTTGCACGTCTGTTGGCAGTTTTTGCTTCGGGATCAGAAACACAATACAGACCACAACTTCTTAACAACACTTTGAGACAAAACCAAGTAACAGCTGTTTGCTCTTTTCATCTACTGATTAACATGGCCTTTGATGTAAAGCACCATTTTTTTCCCTTCTGCCTATATTGGAACAAGCTATTAAAAAAAAATCAGTGATTTTATTTCATTGAACATTAGACAGATTTTAAATTTTTTTTCTTTTGGTTGGAGCAAATGTTACTATAGCCATTAGGGAAGGAAATATAAAAAGAGAAAAAAAACTAGCATATTGATTTATTTAACCAAACACGCTGCCTGTAGTGTTCTTCCGCTCCTGTGTCATTGGCTGTACCTGTTATGTATTTATTGTACAGCACAGCATAATATATTGTTGCTTTATGAACATTATTATTTCAGAACTAACATGAATATCATTAAAATCTGCACAATTAAACAACTGCTTTTTCTGTATAATGTGAAGTAAAATGTTAAGAAGTCTAGACCAGTGTTTCTCCAGAGGTTGCCAGGGGTTCCTTCAGCAATGCGCAATTAGAACCTTTCACGTAATTAACCATTGACTCCAATGATCCACGTGGGAAGAATGTAAGAAGCATTCCTCACCAACATATTAAGCAGCACTTTACAGTCCAAAGTCTTGTCACTAACTGTCCATCAAAGGGACTCACAATAGTGTCCCTACCATAGTCATTTGCCATTACCACAGTCTAAGGTCAATATGGGGGAAACCAATTAACCTAACCGCATGTTATTGGAATGTGGGAGAAAACCGGAATACCGGGAGGAAACCCATGCAAACACAGGGAGAACCTGCAAACTCCATGCAGATGGCTGAGATTCGAACCTGGGACCTAGCACTGCATAGGCCACAATGCTAACCTCTGGGCCACCGTGGGGACCAAATACAGTAGAACCCTGGTTCTCCAGAACTCAGATAACAGATTATCTGAGATCTGAGTTCCGGATAACCGGGGTTTTACGGCAATCAAGAAAGCGGAACAATCATTAGAGCTTTTCTCAGCCATTCAGCACTCGATATGAATGGGGACAAGTCTCCTTATTCAAGTCTAGTGCCGATTGGCTGGGAAAAAGAAGAACCCTCATGACGGCTCAAGCATCATCAAGGTTTCCCTTTCCTCAGCTAATCACGGAGCGGAACTCTGCTCAGCTGACAGCTCCGCTTTCTTGATTGTGTGTATATATATATATATATATATATATATATATATATAAACATGCAATACATAGCATATTCAGCCTTATAAAATAATAAAACATATATAAAAAATGTTAAGCATTAAATGTTCAGGGAATACAGAACAAATACAGCATCTGTACAATGAGTAAAGGCAAAGCCATATAAATAAGGCTCCCACGTTTATCTCAGGCAGAATGTATTTATGCCAGTTAAATGTTAAAAAAACAAAACAAAACAAAAAAAACTCCTATTACTCCTCCAAAAAGGCTCATGAGTTTTGTTTTTCTTAAAAGTGTTAATGTTTAAGCTAAGGAAAATATAATTACAATATTCCCCCACTTTAGTCAAACTTTGATTATTTCATACATCCAAAAATCCCTGTTAAATACACCACTGAGAGAGATTTGTGGAAAACTGTCCGTGCCAAGCCAGCTGAAGAAACATAATCAATCCTGAAAAAGCTCACTAGTTAAAGCTGAATCCATTTTACGTTTCTTATTCAGTAGGTGAACAAGCTAAGGCAGAGCAATCATTATGGTTTTAGGTTGCACTTAAAAGTGAACTCTACACACAAAAACATTTATCACTTTACCAGACTTGGAGGACTCCAAGTCTTGTTGTGTAGAACAAATTTTCATCCTGTTAAAGAGCAGGTGCAGTTTGCCACTTATTCACCACATTATCCTTGTCCTTCTCTCTTAACATGGATGACTGTGTTGCTCAAAGCCAAAAAAACAAAACAAACAAAACAAACAAAAACAAAATAAATATATCAAATCTGTGGTTGCCTGACATGATGAATTCCTATCAGAATCCACATAGAAGGAATCAGTGGTGACATCAGCAGAAAAAAATGGTCAGGGACCTGACAGTACACTGTAGTACCAGACCACCAAACTTAGAAACAGTGCTGGACAGGGACCTGGACTGGAGTCAATTTTGAAAGACTTTAAGTGTGCAAATTATATGCTTTTAAAGATTGTTTATTAAAGGAGAACTCAATTGTCTTAGAGAATCAGAAGATACCTTGTGCATTGGACCATGTTTTCTAAGGGCAATTTTGTGCAAAAAAAATACAAAACACAGAAATCAAAGATCTCTGCAGTGGTGTATAGATGGGCATGTTCAGATTCACTGCACATAATCTTGGTTATATTTCTGTTTGAAATCCAATGAAATTATGTTGTAATGTGGAATAGATCACCAAAACTGGTTGACAAATGGAGAGATTAAACTATGTGGTCTTAATATTTAGTTTCTTGAGGCAACATAAGGATAATGGAATGTAAATTTGCTGAATGTGGGATATATCTATGGATCCACCCGAGTCAATAGACCTAATTTATTAAAGCTCTCCAAGACTGGGAAGAATACATTTTCACCAGTGAACCTGAGTGATCCAAAAAAAAACTGGAATGGAACTGGTCCAGGATTGCAAACATTTGCTAATAAATAGCAAATGACTAAAAAAATCTATTCCAGGTTTGTCGGTTCACCCAGGATCACAGTTGAAAGTATATCCTCTCCAGCCTTGGAAAGCTTTAATAAATCAGGCCCAATACTTCAGAATGCTATTATGGCATTATGGTATGGGAGTGTTTTCTAGGTACACATAATCTCCTGAATACTTGACAACTTCTTTAAAAGCGCAACTAAACCCAAAGTTAAACAAGGCTAAATCTAAAGTAAATATATAATAGTGTAAGTAATTTAAGTAAATGTAAGTAAATATTAAGTAGATGTAAGTAAATATGTATATATAAGTGTATGGATATATGCATATAGTATAGCAATTGAATATAATAAAGTGGTGGGGAAGCTTTGCCTGAATATTCATGGTGTAAGTAGGTGAACAACTACAGAAAAACACACCCACACAATGGGCTTTTGATTTTGTAAAGCTCAGTTCCAAAGGTAATACTTGTATTTTAAACTAATCAACACAATTGTTTAAATGAAGTCCTGTTCAATTTTGGGTTTAGTTGGGCTTTAAATGTCGCAACAGACCTGGATATAGTTGCTTACCCTAAATTCTTCTATATTCACAAGGTGCACCTTATAGGAAGAATGTGGGCACTTAGTTCAGGTGTTTCCAATAAAAGGCACAAATAATGTCACAACATATAAAGACATTTGAGGTAACTATGCACTTTAGACAACTATTTAACCTCTTGACAACAATTAATGTAAGGATATTTTTTGTTCTAGCATGACTGTGGCCTGTGCATAAAGCCAGGTACTTAGAGGCGAAGTTTGGCACACTTGGTGTGGAGAACTTGTGTATCCTGCACACAATCTTGACTTCATCACCACTGAGCACCTTTGGGATGAATTGAACCACAAACTGAGAGCCAGACCTACTTGTCCAGAATCAGTGTGTGACCTCACAAGTTGTTTTTTTTTTTTTTTTGATAAATGGACTCACATTTCCACAGGCAAACTTCAAAATCTTGCAAAAAGCCTTCCCAAAAGAGTTGAGACTGTTATAGCTGCAAGAGAGGGGAGTTAAACTGCTTTATTGCTCAGGGTGTTGGAATAGGACAACCCACAAGATGATTTCAAAGTGCTTTGCTTCAACAAAACAAAAATAACACAAACTATATTTACCTCATCAGGTGTCCACAAAAGTGTAGGTATACACAATAAAACAAGTATTGAGTACAGGTAAGTCCCCAGGTTACATACGAGATAGGGACTGTAGGTTTGTTCTTAAGATTAATTTGTATTTAAGTTGGAACAGGTACATTATTTTATTAAATGCAATTAGGACAGATGATTGTCTTTACATCGTGGTGTCGGTTACTGTATGAGCTAATCAGTCAATGTGAGGTAATCAAAAACAAAGCAAAAAAAAGCTTCATGGAGCCTAGACTTTCATTAACTTCTGGAGCGGGCTGTGCTTTGATAAGCAAGAAGAAACAACTGCATAGTTTGTCTTGGTCATTAAAGAGCTCAGTCTCCGCTGTGTTTAGCAAAAGATTTATTCATTTATGCAAACTGCCCCTTCCAAGCCTCTGTCGTGCACACGAGCAAGCAGGGAAGCCAATTAGCATCTAGGAGTCGTCTGTATGTCGGATGTCCTCAACCCGGGGACTATCTATAAATCTCATAGAATGAATTTCAGTTAAGTGCTTTGCTTCAACAAAACAAAAATAACACAAACTATATTTACCTCATCAAAAACAAAAAAAAAAACTTTTAAAAAATAGGCATTTTACACCAAAAAGTGAAAGGCCTACAATTTTGTTTAAAAAATGTTATTTTTCTTACTCAAATATATTAACAAACACATTGCAAAACAGTTTAATCATTACAAAAAAATCCACAAGACCTCTTTTCCAGGAGTTAATGCATCTCTTTTTTGTGACACATTTGGCCTATGAAAGCAGAAAAAACCAGTAGTACTTTGAAGCAAATGCCAATAAATGCCGCTGTGGTTTACGGAGAGAAGGATTCACAATATATTAGACCACAGTTAATGAAATTAAATCATTTCTTCTGTTCTTGAAAATGTGTCCTGTATTACTCGTTTGGAAACCAGACAACTGTTTATAATTTCTAAGATGTTCTTTCATTTCAGTAGGAAACACTATCTCTCAAATCTACTTGTTGTAATTAACTCAAAACATGGGGAACACAGGAAGCAGGGGTTGTAACAGTTAACCATTCCAAAGCCAGGAAAATATTTTTAAAGTGGAACTCTAGACAGACAAATCACTACTTTGGGGACTGTTGACAAAAGCTGAATTTGCTCTGTATCCCTGTGACAGTGGTTATCAACCTTTTGCTCTGTTAGAAAATTATCACTTCTGATAGTAAAGCATTGAATTAAACAGAAGACTGCCTTCCTCATTATTGGTCTTCGCGCTTGGTTTAGAACCTCTGGCAGGGTTTTATGGATGGGTAAATCTCCTCTAGAAAGATTTTTTATTTTCCATTGTTTTCCTAGGAAACAGGGAGAGAAAGTAATGGAAAATCCAGCTGCATTGGTGACTTTGGGAAGCTTTGCTCTCCGTTTGTATAAATAAAATAGCATAGCAATGGGTATAAGATGGCTTCAACCTTTCAGAGAATAGGTTGTACATCTAATTTCTGACAGCCAATCCCAAATGTTTTTGTTAGGAAGCTATTCATTGGGATGGAGGGTCATACAACCTTGTGTTATGGACCTATATCTGCAATCTAAAGAAGCAGCACAGTGGCTCAGTGGTTAGCGCTCTGGCCTTTGTAGCGCTAGGTCCAATGTTCAAATCTCGGCCAGAGCACTATCTGCATGGAGTTTGTATGTTCTACCTGTGTTTGCCTGGGTTTCCTCCAGGTATTCCAGCTTCCTCCCACATTACAAAAACATGCAGCGAGGTTAATTGGCTTCCCCCAAAAATGACCCTAGACTGTATTAATGACATATGACTATGATAGGGGACATTAGACTGTGAGCTCCTTTGAAGGACAGCTAGTGACATGACTATAGACTTTGTAAAGCGCTATATAAATACTGTGAAATAATAATATCTTAACCCAACAACTAAAAACAAAACTAATCTTTTCTTAGAAGTGTTTTTTTTTCCCCTAAGAATTAAAACATTTGATTTTGCTGGACACGCAGTGTATGTGTACCTTACTGTGAATTAAACAGACTTACTTTTATTCTGTGCTATTTTCTGTAAAGCAAGAAATCCCCTATGTACCATGTAATGGAAATTAGGAGAGAAAGACTTGTTTAAAGTCCCATACTAGGATGGCAACTGTAGCTCCAAAAATACAGTGAAATGAGTGAGCGTGCCTACCCTAGGACAGTAACTAAGTTATTTACAAGGTTATTAAGTTGAAAAAAGGAGGAAAAACCTGAACAGAATAAACTAATACAGCTACCACAATTAAGCACTAGTATAAATATATTTATTTTTTGGATTAAATTTGTTGGACTATTTCATAGGGACTTGATTAGGTGTTTTCTGACACTCACTGCAACCATTTAGGATTTTTGTTATCTTCTGAAAAAATGAAACATGAATGGCCACTATAGACAACCATTTAGCTTAAGTTCCTTATTAGGATAATTCAAATTAGGTCTTTCTCTTCCTGTCACTGAGTAAACATTTCTGCTTTTTTAACTTTTACCTTTTTAATCTTTGAAATTACTTTCTGATTGAGAAGAATTTAATGGCTTAAGTCTTATCTATGGATGCTTGTAGCCATGGACAAAATTGATATTAATCACCCTCCCCAAACCCCAATTCCTATCACTCCACCAAAATCCAAATTTGGCTTTAAATACGGGGAACACTTTTTATTTGGAAATCTGTGAATACTTTAGGTAAAAATCAACATACCAAGGGGTTAAAATAAAAATGTTTCCTTATGTTTCCTTCAAGTATTCTTTACCATCTAAATGACTACATTCACATTTGGTCTCTGGCTTTGATTCTGAAGAGCCCCCATCTGCATACTGCATTGCTTACAGGCACATCTCAGTCATGCAATAACTATGTCACAGCTCATATATCAAATAAAAAAATCACATTTGAGGCCACACAGCTCCATACACTCAAAGTCTTCCATTCTATTTAAAGTAATCCTGGGGGAGCCGTCACTGTACCTCACTGCTCAAACCACGGGAAAAGAAAGAGCTCAACTGAAATATCAAATGGTTGCTAGTGCAACTTAGAAGACGATTCTATTGTAGTAATATGCTCTGGAAGTGTCATTATTATACATAAACAGGTGGACATGCAGCAGCACAAATGTTAAGCACTAAATACCAACAGCAGACTGTAGGTGTCAGAGAAAACGGAATTATTTTTAAAGATAACAGTTGTATTTTATGGTTGTGAGCTTTTAACAGGAGGCAGCATCGTAGGTGATCCCCTATAGTATTAAAAATAATCCTTCACATGAACAAATCAAGAGTACTTGCACTGTGGAAGCTGGGAACTTCCATTAAAAGAAAATATATGAGCAGCACAGTAATGATCTAGTCTTATGAAACACTCTGACAATGCAGATATACAGTTATAAGGCATAGTTGTCCATCTTCTTCTGTCTTTTGAAATCATCACTACTTCCCACCACTACATATCTCCCCCATTCTTTTGTGTGTACGTTCCCCCCACCTACTAGATTGTAAGCTCTTCGGGGCAGGGTCCTCTCCTCTTGTATCACTATCTGTATGCGTCTGTCATTTGCAATCCCTATTTAATGTACAGAGCTGCGTAATATGTTGGCGCTATGTAAATTCTGTTTATTATCATTATTATTATTAATAATAATAATATTAGTCACATGTCAAGAGAAGCATTCCTATTTTCTAGGAAAAATGTAATGCAAAATAATTTAGGTATATTGAATATTTAAAACAATGAGCTAGGTTCACTTGAATTACTTTACAATGATGTTAAAAAATAAAATGTGACCTGGAGGTCCCTTAGTCCCGTTTTCTACCAGGTTCCATGGAAATGGTGTCCAAATCATGGAGCTCTGTGATGGTTCTCAAAGCCTTACATCACATGACTAGGAATCAGTTTTAAAATCCAGTTTACTGTTTGTTTGTTTGTTGTAATGCCGTCTAATCCCACCCAATGGGGTCCTAATGCACTCACTGACTAAATGGTAAGGACAAATTTACTAGCAATTTCTTCAAACCTTATGATTTTACATTTCTATATCATATTTATTTATTTGTTTATTTTACAGGAAGGAAGTTTGGCTGAAAACTTCAGGAGATTATATTTTGCTGGAAGTACTCAGTGAAGTATTTGTGAGAACAAATAAATATAATTAGCATTTTGGAAAACTGTGTGTATAGTATAATCTGCCCCAGTATTGATCATTACACTAAACAGTAGAAGTCAGAATACTCACCTCGTTGACGTTTTATACCACCATTTAAATATATTTCACCTGTGGTCACCTTCTCACTTTTTGTTTTTGAAAATGTAATAAACATATTGACACATAGCTCATTCTTAGTTGACGATTGTAGACATTGCTTGGGCAGATCATCTTTCATGTGCAGCGATGATACCAAACATTAAGCAACTGGCGTCTTTGTATGAGTGTGTGTTTCAGTACGTTTTTGCTTATTTTTTTCTGTTTTTTTTTTTTTAACCACATTTTTACAGTCACAGCATTGTGAAATGACAGAATCTTGTTATGGTGACACCAAGGGTCTATTAGGTGTCAAATGTTATCACGAAACTGCAGAGCCCTTTTGAGCTTATCCAAAAAAAGAGGGCATCATGTATGCAGTCTTTTCTTTCTGTACCTCACCAGCCACCATGAATGACTTTCTTTTTGTTCTTGGCTCCCAAGAGTAGCTGGAAAGAGATTACAAGCCACCATGGAAAAGAAAGCAATGTTGCAGAGGACCCAGATTTTCACTCAGGGGTGATTGAGCAGCAGCTCAGATTATCATCTACAGCCTGCTGCTGCAATTTTCAAACAAGTTTATGACTGCCATTACAATCTTTTGTAACCCTTTTAAACACAATGGTGTGTGGTGCACATTGGTGGCAGCCAAAAGTAAAAAAGTGTTAACGAAAATGCAAGTAACACAAACTTCAGACACAGCTCCCCAGGTTCTGCCAAGAGTTAGATTGATGCACATTTTGTTTCAATAGAGCCTGCATTCTATCCTGCACAACAGTAAATGGACTTTCTAACCTTAGCATTGGCAATATTTCAGTGCACCAATAGATTTTACCTGTCATCTGTAGTTGCCAACCTAAATGTGACGAGTTTGAGTATACAGAACAAAGATCTCAAAAAAGCTTGTTGATATACTTTAGAAAGTAATTTTCATTATTTTGACAACTGCTGCTTTCATGAAATTAATACCTGGTACTCATGACATGATACATGACAGAGTATTTGTTCAAACACTTCATGCTATGGGGTGACAATCCAGTTTTACTTCTGGGTTGTCATATTGTCATATAAACTTCCTATGGAAACTAGAAATGTTCATTTCAATTCAGATTTTGCACAGTCCACCTTTATAAAATCAACAATCAGGGATGACTTGCAGCCAACGCAGGAGAGATAAGAAGTTAAAAGTAAATGACTGCAAAGTTTGCTGCAGGAGATCAGTGACATGTTAACAGATTGCTATATTAAAATAAATTTCATTCAATTTGCATGGCACAAAACACACAAAGCAAACCAATCAATAGCAATTTAGGTTTTTTTACGGTTTTATTTTTTTAAAATGCTTCCATGGGTTACTGAATTTAGGTTACTGTATTTTGTACATCATACTATTTTTGCCTTCAAATGGCTATTATGAATGCACAGTTGTAGATCCTTAGGACTAATAGGTTAGATAGAACAGATCATTAACAGATGTGATCTTGTTTAATTATTATTGTAAAACCTCTGAAAAGTTTTTCAACATAAATTAAATAAATATAGCAAAAACCTTAAAGATCCTAACAGATTGCGTCCTTAGTGGGAGCCTATCCATGATAAACCTGATACTGTAACCACTTAGCCACAAAGCTCCTGAAAATATTTGGTATGAAGCCATGTATAAAATCATGATGCAAATTTTAAATTACCATTCTGTCTGTTCATGTGAGTCCATGAAAATATCATGATCTTGATGCTAAAAGTATTACTATTTGATGGTAAAAGAAAGGTAAGATACTATTAAAAAAAATACTAGTTGTATTAAATCTAATTGAAAAAATTGTTTATGTGCTTTTTAATGTTTTTTCCAAGGTCATGTGACCGCAGTCAAACCTTTCCTTCTAAACCAGTAAGTTCAGAGTACAGAGCAACAGCACAATAAGGTTTATTACTAAAGGAAGACGTAAAAATTTATTTTAGGGTTAGCATACACTTACAGGCATATTTTACTTGCATCCTAGATTGTAAGCTCTTCGGGGCAGAGTGCTCTCCTCCTCCTCTGTCACTGTCTGTATCTGTCCGTCATTCGAAACCCCTATTTAATGTGCAACGCTGTGTAATATGTTGGCACTATATAAATCCTGTTTAATATTAATAATTCAGCCTTAAAAAGGTCTGTTACCAGGAAAAAAAATATCTTACTGTGTCAGAAAGAGACTATCTGCAGTGCACTAAAACTAATTACAGAACTTGGCAAAAGTGACTCCCTAAAATATACATGATTACAGTATTAGATCTGTGGTTGGGTTTGCTTCCTCTGGAGACCCTCATATATCCCACACTACACTTGCTCACATCGTTTGCGTAAGGATTGAATGCGGTGTGAAACCTGGCCTAACTTGAGAGTTGTGTGGGGAAGCTGGTGAACCACAGCAATGAGGAATATATGTAAAACAGATCTGAGATCATGCTCAATCTCACCAACATTGAATGTTGAGTCTGATTAGTAACAAGATTAAGTATATTTTATGCCCCAGCATGAGATTTTTTGCTCATTATTAAGCAATCTCATATTTCACAGTCATCTTCTTTTACACGTAGTTACTAAAATAAACAAATTATGTTTAAAAAAAAAAAAAAAAAGATAAAGCATAGGACATTCATGCGCAATAACTGATATTTTAAACAAAACATATGGTTTTAAAGAAAGAGCAGGCATTCACAGATATTCTATATAAATATGGGAAAATACGTCACTTTGCCTTTTGGCACTGAATGGCACAGCGTTGATGTGCTTTTGTTACTATCAGATGGAATTTGCATTCTCACAAAAATGTCGGAAAGGTTAAATTCAGGACAAAAGGAGGTCAACTTAAGATTTAATACTTTTCAATGCATCCTAAATAATTTCTTAAACTGCCAACTGACACTATGACAAAAATCCAAAAGCCCCTTGATGGGGACCCATATTCAGCTTTGCTGCACATTCCCAATACCAGCCCATCACCAACCTCCTTCATCACTTCTTTGGAGTCTTTGGTAAATACCCAGTGCTTTCAGGTATGTGAGGACTTCTGACCTCCTCCAGGATGCAGGATAATGGGTCTGATGCCCGGAATGATCACTACGACAGAGGCTTAAAACTGGACCTGGCAATAACATTTATAATGGACAGTAGTGCACGTGGCAACACTACAAAAAGTCCCTATTTTTTTCGGTCAAAAAAAAAAAAAATTACTGCTATGACAAGTACATGCTCTCAGCATCCATGTAACATTATTTCAACTGCAGAGAGCTTTTTGATTTAAATTACACAGATGTCTGGAAGAACTGAAGTAAGCTTCAACAGAATGAGCATATATGTAAAGTAATACATGCTGTTAATTTCTTATATATATTTACATATAAAGACAGACAATTTTTGTTTTAAAAACACTAACACTGATAGCTGCCACAAGTCTATTTCATTTTTCCGCACTATACTTGCGCTTTAGTCTATTAATTAGCTATTCTTTGAGCTACATTTCATTAGTGTTTTTCTCATTTTTCTGTAATTATTATTACAAGCTATAAGGTCTCCAAAGTGCAAGGAATCTGTCTCCAAAATATGGGGAAGAAAGTTATTATTTAAAAATCTAGAAAAGAAAACACACCAGCTTCCTTCCTCTTGCCAAACATGTTCCTTGGCTCAAGTAACTATCAAATGAATATCAAAGGGCTGCATGGTAGTTTGGAATATTAAAAACAAGCATGCCTACCAAAAACGACTAGTTTACTCCCTAGAGAGCAAAAAATAAATACACCAAAAGCTTTTACAACCTTAAGATTGATTTTCAATATGAGCTGCTACGATACACTTTAAAAAGAAACATTAACTATTTGTCTTCCATGGCTCTCACAGACAGGATTTTTGAACCTTTTTTTGGCTTAGTAAATCATAGTGCCTTACTGAATAAAGTAGGATAAAAAGAAGATGCAAAAATTACGAATGACAACCCAACACCACATTCGGTAAGCCCACCCAACAGTACTCTTACACTCACACCCAAAATACACGTTAATTCTTCAAAAAAAAGAATTATTCTTTGTAAGAACTTACCATAAAATTTTACATTCCATTAAGGAACATGGGACATGGGATTACCACCACTGGGATAAAAAGAAATGTTGCGATTACTTCCACTTTGAGTTAGTGAAGAAGACAAAGGACCGGTTTCAGAAAAAAAGAAAGCAGCTCAGAGATTAGCAGTCTGGCCTTTGCAGTGCTGTGTCCTAGGTTTGAATCTCGGCCAGGACACTTTCTGCATGGAGTTTGCAGGTTCTCCCTGTGCTTGTGTGGGTTTTCGCCAGTTATTCTGGTTTCCTCCCACATTCCAAAAACATGCAGTTAGGTTAATTGGCCTGCCTCAAATTTACCTTAAATGACATACAACATATACTGCCACATAATGACATGGTAGGGACTATTGGATTGTGAGCCTCTTTGAGGGACAGATAGTGACATGACTATGGACTTTGTATAGCGCTGCATAATATGTTGGTGCAATATAAATACGGAATAATAATAATAAAGGTGCAGATGAGGTTGTACTGTATCCATGAAACCACAAAGACATTTACAGCCTCGGCTAGTGGATCCATGTACCTGGAAACCAATCCGTCCAGTGTGCAAAGATTCTGTAATCTCTCCTGTTTTACGCTGATAATCATGAACAGAAAACATGGACACCTGTGAGGTTTGACCGCGATTGTCTATTCAAGATAATGAGTCATGCTGCCACTGTTTTTTATGTTCGTTGAAAATATTTAAAAAATCTGTCTAGCTTGTTGAAATTAAAAAGTACACATTTGGTTTTCTCAACTTCTGACACAGGTCCTGGAACACCTCCAAGTAAAATGACTATCACTCAAAATGCACAAGGTGAACAGTTCATCTCAGGACAGGATTCCCTTGACCTTTTACATTTCTGCTGGGCTACTTTTTATTATTATTATTATTAAACAGGATTTATATAGCGCCAACATATTACGCAGCGCTGTACATTAAATAGGGATTGCAAATGACAGACTAATACAGACAGTGATACAGGAGGAGAGGACCCTGCCCCGAAGAGCTTACAATCTAGTAGGTGGGGGAATTTCACACACAAAAGGATGGGAGATACTTTATTCCTTTATGATGATTTCTATAGTATCTAAATTGGATGTCTCTGTAGCAGAGGGGTCCTGTGCTCGATAGACAACCAATTTGCCTAAAAGGTAGCAGAAGGAACGTCTCTAGTTTCAAAATATGACAGTCTAGGTCCTGGGACTCTATTGGAAATCTATTCCTCCAGAGAGAAGGGGAGTTTGTCTCTTGTTCTCAAAATGGTGTGTTCTAAACGTCTAAAATAGAATTTGGCAAAAGATATTTCATTGAAGGTGGCCAGCATCAGTCTCAAGACAGGACAACAATGCATGAACATTCAACTAGTAGACTGGAGAATATGAATATCAGAATCTGCCACCTATCTTTTGCCTGGACCATGCTGATGAGCTGTTTTTACTGCTGTTTTCTAAAGATCTGAAATACATTTGAACCACTTTAGACTGTTGGCAACAAATATTTTTATTTCTTTAAACAAAAAGTTGACCAGATACTCCTAGAATGTAGATGTCCTGACAACCAGCACGGGGGTATGCAACTAGGGAACTATGGCCAGGTAAAAAGAGGTAATGCAGGGACCCTACTGCAAACATCAAAGTGCTTATATGATGGAAAACAAAGGACATACATGTAGGCATCCTTACATCTTCATTGAAGCCAAAAAGTGCTATTAGTCAACGGACGCTATCAGAAAGCTGTAGAAATTTTAACCTAGATGAAACCATCTCAAGTCCTTAAGGTTCATTATACAGCATGACCCAGTGCCAGGCAGTCCTACGTCATGTACTCAATCAAGTAGAGCCCAGCCCCAGTATTCTTAGGGCCAAAGGACAGAAATGCTGATGGCCCAAAAAAAGGCTGGGTTTCATTACAAAGAACTATATTTATTAAACAGGCAATAGGACATTCCCTCAAATATTTCCTGGTGGGATTAAATTAATGCCAATGAAACACACGGAGTTCAAGATTTCCACAAGGGAATGTTCGATTCTCTGTTTTATAAATAGAGCCTAATTTTTTATAGTTAGGTTGAAAAAAGACATAAGTCCATCATGTTCAACCACTAGAAAAATAACCCTATAGATATAGTTGATCCAGAGGAAGGCAAACTAAATTATAAACTTGCTTGTAGATAAAATAAATGCAAACAAGGTGCTTGCATTTTGTTATTAGCAAAGCTGGCAAAAGATGTACTACCTCCAGGGACAATTAAAAAAAACAAAGCATTCTGGGAACAGGTGAAACAAGGATGGCATGGTAAGTTTTTTTTGGTTGCCAATTTCCAAATCATCTTAACAGTGGAAGCATGCATGCAATTGGAATCTTAAGCACCTCAATGGTTGAAAAAGAAACCAAAAAAGAGCATCCAAAAGATGTGAACCAACACAATATAAACAATAGCTAATATGTGCATATGTATTCATATAAATGAAAACACACAGGTATGTCTAGGCCTGTAATACAACCTGCAGACAACAGATGTAATTACAAGCAAATGGTAGACAAAGGCATCCAGAAAATATCAAGGAAAACAGCAAATAATGTTTGGGGTGTTAAAAAATTAAATAAAACAAGTGTGCAGTTTTATTTAATTATAAACACACATTTGTTTTATTCATTGGATTGGGATGTTGATGCCCATAGGCACTAGAGGACCCTTGGTGTCGGTAATTATAGAGTACACAGAAAACTCATGAGTGCTAAATAATAGGTGCAAGCTGATATAGAAGGAAGAGGCTTCTAAATACAAAGGTTCAGGTTTAAGGACTGCATATTAGTTAGACAAATTGTATACGTATATGGACTGTGACCAAGAAGTAAATCAGCTAATGGCTGAATATCTGTTGCAGAAATCCAAAATGCCAGTTCTCTTGCCAGTCACATTAGAAACCTAGAGCCTCAACAAAATATATGTAGGTGTGAATAAAACTAGCAGTAATCAGGCCCCATGGGTCAGATGACATCATAGTATACCCTAGCTCTGCCTTATTCTTGGTTTATTATGTCACCTATGTTCCGCCAGCTAAATAACAGATTGTAATTCACAGCTAGTTTTTAAGTGCTGTGTATAAATAATGATAGCATGAAAGGCAGTGCCAACTGTTTGCGCCAATGAAGGGGTTAAAAGAGGATTAAAACAGTTTTCTTTAAGAGCTGCTTTTAGAACTCAACAGCTGGAATAAAAATTAATCAGTAAAACATTTTAACTCTGAAAAGATTTGTAATAAGCCAATGTTGTATATTTTTTTTACCATGAGTGCACTGATCAATGCTGCCCATTGCTTGTGATATGCTACAAGGTAACACATATGGAATATGTTTAGCTGATTATATATATATATATTGGTGAGTATTTCTTTACAGCTAAAAAGAATAAGCCCTTAAAGAGATGTCCAACCTTAGGCAAAAGTACATAATTTCCTAAATGCCTATACCACTAGGAAAAAACTTTGGTATGACCCATGGTGAGTCATATCTCAGACTTTGCATTAACACAACTTTGTCATTGTGTTGTTTGAGGGTTTGTGTTTATTTTAAATTTTTTAACATTAAGGAATGAAAACACTAATTGTTCTTTACATCCGATTTGGGGTAACCAATTTTGGTGTAAGTAACTTTGTTTGCTGGTGGATGCCAGGGGGGAAAAAAGTGGGTTGTGAGGGTACAAAACCAGAAAGACTCCCTATAAATAAAAATCTTTATTCTGTAATTTTGATAACTATATAAAAAGACTAAAGCTACGTACACACGTCAGATTTTTATCGCCCGATAATCGGCATCGGCCAATTATCGGGCGAAAGTCTGCTGTGTGTACAGTCGGTGTCGTCCATCGTCCGGACGACCGACCTGCCGGATCCACGGACGATGGACGACAGCCGATCCTAATGAAAGGGAAGGGGAGAGCGCGCAGCAGGGTGCTGCTCTGTCGCTCTCCCCCTCCCCTCTCCCCCTCCCCTCTCCATAGAGCAGAACGGTGTTGTATGTACAGCACCGTTCATGCATCGTGCACTCCCTTGTCATTGGAAAGGATCGTAAAAATTCCTTTCCAACGACAAAAATTGGAAGTGTGTACGCAGCTTAAGTAGTGCGTAAAAGAGTTTACATTTGTTGCACAGTACTGTCATGTCTCATGACCAGCTCTGTATTTGAGAACTGTAGCAGATTTAAATCTATTCTCTATGGCATGCTTCAGCTGGTGTAATGCAGCTATACAGCTACACACCCCTAGGACCAATAGTCTTTTTTTGGGTGCTGGTGGCATAATGGATGCAGAACTGCACTGAGATGTTTAGGATAAAATGCTGGACCTCCAAGGTGGCAGCCATGACACAGATTTTATGAAGAGACAAAACTCATATCCATATTTGTTAGAATTAGTACATCATCCTTGTGCTCTACAGGATTGTTTAAGGTATGTAGCCACACTTGAGGGCCCACACAAAGTAATTTGACCACCATTATTATTAAAGTTAATAATAAAAAGGATTTATATAGCGCCAACATATTACGCAGTACTGTACTATAGAAGACAAACATAAGAGCCAGATATTGGGATCTAGTGGGACCTTCAAGTGACCAACACTGTGAAGTTCAAGAAATGAACTTTTCAGATGAAAAGTAACATGTCAGATCAAGTCAAGTATTGAAGAAGAAAAAAAAAAAAAAAAAAAAAGTAAAATACAGATACAATGCTAAAAGTGTTTGCATGTTGTAAAATGTTAGGAGGTGCATTTATTCAACACACTTACCATTTTATTTATACTTTTATTAAACATGAATAGAGCATATAATGGAAATGCAAACTCATTCCCGTAATTAAAGTACACATACCCTTAATCTACTGTACTTTAGCCATGGAAATATTAAAAAGCATGTTCAAAGATATAAGCTTTATAAAAGTTTCACTGCAGAAGCTGGGTGGAAAAAGACAGTTAACTGAAGCACAAGGAGGTGGAAATCTAAGTTCTTTATAATTTAATATTTTTTTCCAGCGCTAACTATAACAATTGGGAGATGCTTGGCAAACAGTGACAATGTGAAGCGCTCTTATTTCCTTTCAAATTAGTGAGGAAAAAACGTTTTATAAATAACAAATTAGTAAAAAAGAATCACAAAGACTTCTGTTTTGTTGGCTTTCCTAGCACCCATAGTTCTAAGCTTTGCCTATCAATGAAAATTCCTTTGATGAATTCAGCATTGTTTAATAGGTAACTCTATCCAGAATAAATGCCTTAATGATATACCTTGATACACAACCTTATATAATGGCTTAGTGGCTGCCAACAAGCTCATAAATACATATACGGAGAAGTCCAATATTATAAGAAGCAAACTATGAGACCAGAACAGGAAGCAGAACGGAAAAATTGTGACCCACTGGGGAATTAACTTTAGAAAAGGCAGAGCACACTGTATTTGCCAGTATTTTGCACAGCTGTATTTCACCACTCCCAACAATTACCCCAGGAAAGTGTAGGGCCCTGCCATTTTATTTTTAAATAGCACAAAACATGCACCAATCTTGGCAATGCTCAGGGAGGTAAAACATAAAATCACACAGCTGGCACATTACATAGCAAAGGAAACTGTTTAGGTCATAGCCGGCTCAATGATCCTTTTTGTTTGTCATCTTAAAAATCAGAGGCATGCGCGCGGCAAGCAGCTTGTCCTGGCTCCCTGGGTTTCTTTTTTTCATTCCCCTTTTTTTTGTTAAGTGGTTAAAGAAGTATGCAGTGACTCCAGTCTGTTTTATAAGCACACCTGGGAGGAATAGGGAATCCTGTTACTTTCCTCAGTTTTACCCTGATGTGGTTTATGCCAGATGTTTAAGTCTTACACTACGTACATTTTCTTCTCTTCTTCCAGAGCGCAAGCAAAAAAATAAGAGGAATATTTGACTTCACTCCACAAGAGACCTATTTAATAGTTTGGCGGTTATGTAAGTAAAGGTAGCTTGGCTAACCCAAATGTTGACGACATACAGAACGACATGATCCTAATGAGTTGGAAAATATTGGCTCTCAGGAGGATCGACCAGATGCTACTGCGCTGAGAAAAGCTACTGTATTATTGAATTTCATTTTTATGAGGTAAAATTTATTATTCAACCATTAAGGTATCCCAAATGAAATCTTGCATAAAATAGTTTTACAGTTCCTCTCTGGAAAGTAGATTTGATTCTAGCTTTTCAGACACTGTTCACAGGGGAAAATCGAATCCCAAGACAATTGCCCTGTGTCTGAAATGTAGGGCCTGTAAGTCATTTCCCCCTCAAAAGAAGCATTAGATTAATAGTGCCTGGCTGTCAGCAAAGTAATGAACAGCCCAAAAGGGGCAAGAAATTCTAAAGTGGGTTTTGGTGTGAAAACTTGAACCATGGAGATTTTGCTTTCTTATTGCCCAAGAGACTACCTGTTCTCGAGATCTCACTCCTCAAAAATTCATTTATGGCACAGATCCACATTTCTAAATATTATTGAAATAATTTTTCTTCTATTAATATTTTACTTCATGGTGGCAAATATTCACATGCTCTGAATACACACATTCATACATGAAGGTTCTTAATTTAGGTTACTCTTTACCTACCTAATACAAAAAAAAAGCTAGATACAAAATGTACAAGCACAGTTTTTATATCATTGTTTTGTTTTTAATTGTAAACAAGAAAATATAATAGGAAAACAACAAAGAAAAGATTAGTATAGAAATGTAAAGCCATCAGAAGCTCAGTAGCTACACATGGCTCTGAGCAAACTCACATAAGATATACAAATTATGATTTTCTGTACTGGGATAACTCAATTGTATAATAAAGCGTTTATGGTGTTGTTATTACTAACACATTTACTATGATTTGTATAAGCAATCCCATTATCACAGAACTCTGCCTCTTAGTGAAATCAGATCTGGACACATCAATACCTCCATATTCCAAATTCTCTCGCTCTACAGTCCAATTGCTCAATACCTTAATGTCATTTCTGCCTCCCTGACACAGCCAACGGTATTTTTTATTTGTGACAGTGGTGTAGAGTAGTAGCCCAGTTGAACAGCCAACCAGTGCCTCATACAGGTTATGTTAAAGGTTTAGACATAGGATTATATTAGGTGTTGGATTTTAGGGCCTGCTTTGAGTCAAAACTGCTTTGCTTTCGCTATACAAATTTATGGGCATAAAGGAAAATAAATGCAGGTCAGAAGGTCGACTATAGGTCAGAAGGTCGACTGCAGGTCAAAACACAGTCTACTATTTTCAGAAACGTTGCAAACTAAATACTAACATACTCCCCCTGCCGCTCTCTCCGCTCCTCCAATGACCTTCTAATGACTTCCTCACTCATAACCTCATCACACGCACGGATACAAGACTTCTCTAGAGCTGGCCCAACTCTCGGGAATGGTCTTCCTCATCCTATCTGGCCTGCTCCTACTTTCTGCTCATTTAAAAGAGCACTCAAAACCCATTTTTTCAAACTTGCCTACCCATCTTCTTATGTCATTTGAAATGACCACTACTTCCCACCACTACATATCTCCCATCCTATTGTGTGTAAATTCCCCCACCTACTACATTGTAAGCTCTTTGGGGCAGGGTCCTCTCCTCCTGTATCACTGTCTGTATTAGTCTGTCATTTGCAACCTCCATTTAATGTACAGCGCTGCGTAATATGTTGGCACTGTATATATCCTGTTTAATAATATTATTATTATTATATTCATCTTTTACTTATTTACGTTGGCTATAATTGGAGCATAAGAGCCTGCTGTTCTGAGTGGTTGGAATCCTACCCGCGGTCTGGTAAATTAGGGATGGAATACTGTTCACTTTGCTAGTTTGGGAGATTTCAGCTATATTTCTGAAAATAAAACAGCTGAACTGACACCCAAAGTGTGTGTAAGTTGTGTGTACACACCCTAGTGTTGTTTCTACTCTGAGGAAGAAGCAGGTACATTTAACCTAAAAAAAACCTGCAGAAAACAATAATGCTCTAAGCAAATACTATACAGACACTTGTTTTTTTTGTCCTTCTCTGTGCAGGGAAAAGCAATCAACTTGTAGGAACATTTTTATGCACACTTGCTTTTGTTTAAATTTATTTATGACTTGTCAGTAACAATAGTAAGGCATGTTACAAAATAGGCTGTGTCTCAGTTTTAGATCATTGTGGATGTGTCTACATCCCAAAACAATAATTATAACACTCAATAACACTAGTAGTGACTAGTCACATTTACCTGAATTAGTTTTGTGATGTTGAGGACGTTTTGCTGCTAATGAAGTCAGCAAAATTTGCTGTGGTGGGTGGTGGTCAGGAAGGTAAGAACAGTTATTGCTTAAAGGACATCAGCTGTCCTTTTCTGCAAAAGTCGGAATCTGACCAGAAAGGTTATTGCAGAAAGAGACAGGCAAAGTCCCTTCTGCAATAACCACCTGTCTGATTATAGATATTTCAAACTGGAACTTTAGTTCAACTTTATTTTGAACTGAAGAAGCTTCACAAAACTTTAAATGTAAATATCTACTACTAGCTATACCATGATAAATTATGACTTTCACAGGAACTTCTATGTGTTTGTATGTATTACTTGCGATGTTCAGAAATATGTGCAAAAAATAATTAAATCCATCCTTTCAATTAATTATTCTTTATTGTGTATGTTTACGTAGATATTCATTTTCCTTTTAA
Organism: Pyxicephalus adspersus; assembly: GCF_032062135.1. Lineage (NCBI taxonomy): Eukaryota > Metazoa > Chordata > Amphibia > Anura > Pyxicephalidae > Pyxicephalus > Pyxicephalus adspersus. Next base: position 21,983,877 of record NC_092862.1, read on the forward strand.
AAAATGCTTAATTATGTCACATGACAAACACAATATGCCAGAAGTCCACAACTACACAAGCATAGGAAAGGATAGGATAACAGTCAATATTAGCAGGATCCTTTAAAATGTTAGGATGACAGAAAAAAAAATTAATGAGCACAGAAAAGCCCCCTAGCTATGTTCTGTTACAAATACAAAAAGCAGAAAATTTGCAGCGTGGGAGAAATTATATAGCACAAACATATTACAAAGCAACCGTAATGCATATGTCTTTCTAACTTTCACTAACTTTCCTTCTGAGGGGCTCAAATCTAATATCTGTTATATAATCTAGGGAAAATATGGGAGTTAAGTAAACCAACCCAATAGTATGTGTTTGTTATGTGGGAGAAAACCCAAGCACCCAGTGGAAACCCACACAAACACAGGGGAAACAAAAACTAGCAGAAAGTTAAATTTGTAACCACAATTCTACAAAGCAAGAGTGTTGGCCATTAGGCTTCCATGCTCAGATTTAGTGTTTGGAACTAAAGGTGCAGAAAGTCACTTTTTTTCAATAAATGAGATGTGAAAAAATAAAAATAATTGCAGTGACTCCCTCAAGCATTCCAAGGATAGTTAAAATTTGTCCCAAACCCGTCACTTTTACTAGACTGCTTGGACTGCAGTGTACTATATATGTGGAGAAAAAAAAAAAAAAAAAAGATTAAAAAAAACACCAAATACCTGGTCTGGAATGGGCAAGTGCTTAGTGAGGAATTTTGGCCATTTGAGAGAATATATATATATATATATATATATATATATATATATATATATATATATTTCTAGATAGAAGATTTCCAGTGGTAGTTTACATTTCACAATTTGTAATATACCCCCAAAAAAATCACTGAATAATGCTCTCAAAAATTGGATGGTGCTACTGTATGAAGGGCAATCAGCAATATACAGTTACATTGTTGCCTTTTGGATAAAAAAAATCTTGTTTACCTGCTTCTAGAGCTGGAAATTAATCAATCCGTTGGCTCATGATGCTGAATTACAGCTGCAATAACAGTAGAACAAGCTTGCAGTGAATTCCACAGGCACCTTAAACACACATTACAAAATTCTACTTCCCTTCAAAGGTTGTTTACACCAGTTTTACAGTAGATTAGTGTGATATGCAGCCAAAAGGAGCAGAACAAGGAGACCTCGTGTTGTAGACGTTACCTTTGATATGCAAAGCACCAGATCATATCCTAACATGGCTCTTATGATTACAACAAAGTCATCTGTACAAGCAGAGCATCTGCCTGCCCTGAGATTCAGCACCAGTGAAAGTGGACAGGGCTCATGATGTGACAACATTACATTTTATTAAAGTTACCCAATTACTAACTGCAGAAAGAACAAAGAATTTAATACATGAATGCACTATACCAGTTATAGGTAAAGTGATCTTTAAGCAGACCTAAACAAATAAAGGGTTAAAAAATTATATTCCAATATAGTCACAAAATACTTTTTTCCAAAGATTTCCATGAGGGTTAGTTCACATGGACAGTTGTAATGTAGTGCAGTTACTGCTTCATAACCACAAATAAATGCAGCTGTCCAAGATGTGATAAACCGTGCTACCTTAGTAGCTACTCCTAGTAATTGATATTTGGTTCATGGGCAGAGGCATTGAGGTTAAATTTACAACCAACAGCCAGATGTTTGTTCACCTTTGCTAAGCGATTAAACTATAGCAAATTCAGGATTTTAATCCTATTAGGTCTAAATTTTGTGTTTATGTTTTCCAGCAAATATATGGAATATATTTTATGATTTATTATCTGTCTCTCACTCCCATTCTCATGATGTAAGACACTTGAAGAAGTAGATGTGTATTTAGAGATGGGGGGGGGGGAAGAGTTGTATTATATGTTTATACAGTTTTTTTTATAAGTTTATAGAGTTTAACCACCTTGCCGTTAAGCCCGAGCATGCTCGGGCTAAAAACTTTTGCAATTATGGTTAACCCCGAGTTTTTCTCACCAGGTGGTTAAATGTAAACAAATGTTATGTTGCAATCCGATTGTCATACATTGTATGACAATC
>NC_092862.1:21986473-22125097 GCF_032062135.1 Pyxicephalus adspersus
TTTTTTTTACATGATTGTGTGTTTCAAACTTTTTTTTTTATATTCATGATATCTACTAGACCCTTGTTCGGACATATTTCTGTAACTTTCAGGTCTAAAATGTAAAAAAAAAAATTTCATGAAAAACCGTGTAACGCTTTTGGTACAGAAATCTAGACATCAGTGTAACGCCCAGGAGGTTAAGCACAAGAAAGAAAGCATCCTTGAAGAACTGCAGCTTAAAATAAACATTCTCCAATAAAACACACAATATATAAAATCTTGTTTGCAATATCTTGCACCCTAATCTAGCCAGTGCCTCACTGTGCAAGGAGGATGTTTAGTCTTCCCAGATGTACAGTAAACGCTGAAAAAAGTAAAATTAGCACCACGGGACAAAAAGGAGACAATAGTAGGAACCTATGCAATACCTTCCAATACCTTATTACTTATCGGAACGTCATCATTAGATTTGGGGATTAACTTTAAAGGAGGAAGAAAGGTTGGAATAAAATTTCATTTCATGAGGTCAGGTTCAGAACTGAAAGGACCTGGGTTGTGAGGCTGCCGATTTCATTTCAGGTTGAGCCACATTTGCAATTTTCAACAAAACTTGCTGATGATTAACTGGCAAAACCAGCATCCACTCACTAAATAAGCAGAGCTAATGTCTACCTATGGTGTAAGTTACAAAAGCAGCATGAAGTAGCAATCAAAAGGCAACAGCCAGAATGTACCACAATCCAATTGTTGTGGACCAAGGTCCTATCCTATATTAAGAAAGTACTGAACCTACAGTTGATAATGGAACCTCTTCTATGTGTGTTTTTGGAACTGGGATGTACAGGTATGCAAACTGGCTAGGGGGACAAAAGACTGGATATCCTTGTGTTTACTGGCTTCCCGTAGGGCAATAATGCTACAGTGGATTCAGCCAGATCCACCCCGGTTGAAACTGATAGAATCTTCAATGAATATGTTTTACTGTAGGGATTTGTTAGAGGTGGCAGATGCAGATGACAAAGCTGTGACAACATTTTTTGATAAATGGTATGCTTATATGGAATATTCCTTGGAGCCAGCTGAATTGTGCCAAGTCTTGCACCGGTATCGCTATTCTACGTGGCACAATTTACATTTCCTATAAGATCGGGACCCCTATGGGTAGTGACAAGACATACTATTACATAGAGATGACATGGAAATAGAAAAAAAAAATTAAGAAATAGTTGATGCTAGTTTACCAGAACAGAAAAGTTTCCCTTCCTCTTTTCCCACCCCGAGTTTTGGCTGTTTTTATTTTGGTTCAATGGTTTATGAACCTGTGTTCTTTTTTCTTTTTTAATTTTGAGTATTGTTTGGCAAAAGGAAAATTTTAGAAAATGGAAGACACAGTCAGACATGACGTGATTTTGTTCATTTGTTTAATTCTTATACAACAAGGAACGGACACACACGATGTTATACCACTGTACTATGTCGCACTGTTGATACTTGCTATGATTTTTGTATACTGCTGATGTTTTTTTTTTTTGTTTTTTTGTTTTTTTACGGCCCGATCTTTGTAACACTAATCTTGAGCCTGGTATTGTTTGTTCTCTTTTACTCCGGCTTAGTACTGTTCTGATGATATTTTGGTTATTATGTTGTACATTGTCTTTTCTGTGTCTATAAATAAAGTTTATAAAAAAAAGGTAAGAGCCAAAGCACAGTGTCATGCAAATTAATTGTAGGACATGCTACTTGTGTACTTTGCACCATAGGGAGTCACTTGTTCCATCTGTTAATTAGTATGGTTAAGCAAATAAAAATTGCCTTGATCTAGACTAGTTCTAGACATGATTTACTGTAAACAGGCTTACTTTACAGGTAAACTATCTTTTGTCGTTTCATTTTTTTTATTTAAAAATATAATACACAGATATAGAACATGACAATATTTAATAATACCTGCCTTAAATTTTGTCGTCATATATGTAACGACGACAGTTATTGTATTTATTATTTATGAACAGTTGCAGTCTCAAGGAATCCCCTGTTGAAGCTCTGAGAGAGACTCAAATGGCAATTTACCTATATGATCCCATGTGCTATATGTAACATGCGTATCGAGTAAGATAAAGATATTTGTTTTTAGCCTAGGACATTAGCATAGCTGATCGATGTTAAGCCTAGTGCAATTTATTTTTATTTTTCTTGTATTAATAAATCGTTTGTTTAGTATTATTCTACCTAAAAGCCAGTTTTATTTTTGCCCTTTTCCATGAATATGGTAAACCAGACAAGTTGCATAGAGTTTAAACATTCCAAGACTTATTTAAGGAAAATGCCAAAAAATAATAGACTTTGCCTACAGCCAAAAAGTGCTTTTCAGGTGGTGGTTCTAGCCTTCTGTCATTCATACTCTAAGAAATAGATTTACTAAGAACATATGTGAAATTTAGAACACAGTACAATTCAAATGTAGGCAAAGGTAGTTGCATTAAGAAAGGGAAAAGCAAGGAACAGAAAAATGGGAAAACTCAGAAAATTCAAGGAGTTCATTTTTGTGTTCATTTTTTTTTTTACTTTGCTGAAAGGGTATGGGTTTAGATGCTCTTAATCAAAACCTTCCCACAAATCTCAAGTACAATGTACATTTTCATAATGTGTGCATGTTCCATAGAATATGCTTTTCTTGTGCATTTATTGTAAATTTTAGAAGTTAAATGAAAAAAATAAATCCACAGAAATCAAAGCTAATGCCTTCACTTCATTTTAACTAATATAACAGGCCTCGGTCTCTTTAGAAACATTTTATATAGATTTGCTAATTAAAATTATGGCCAATAAAACAAATACGAATGAGAGAAAAGAGAGAAACATTTGCATTTCTCTCCTTTAATACCCCAAGGGGAAAATTAAAAAGTCACACTTTTCAAGATGGATTTGGATAGCATGAACCTGCGGCATTAAGGTACACAAACCCATAAATATGTCCGTCAAATGCCGCCTGCTGGGCACCAATTACGTTTTATTGTTTCGTTCACACGTCTGCTGTTTTGTGCATAATATTTCTGGGTCAATTAACCGACAAATCAAAGGTTTTCTAACACTTTACGTTCACTGCACTGGGCCTCTAAAACACTTGAAATATTTATTTCTTTGGAGCTCCACTTAACCCAGTGTACTTACTATTTATTCCAATGTAAGCAGTCAACCTACATGACTTCCCTTATCTTGAAAGGGTTAACATTAAGGCACAACTAAGCACAATTTAAAAATTAAAAGGCTTGTGTCTTCTACTGGTAACAGTTTAAATCTTTCATTCCTTCATATCTTCTATTCAGTATCCTGACACACTGCAATCTGAATTATACCATCATGTTGGCTAAAAGTTCTCTATGATCTACCCCTATATCTCTTAAGGTCCACTTGAAGAAAACATTTGCCAGAAATTCTATATTCTTTCTGGGTTCCTTTCACCAGTCACCAGAGTTCACCAGTTTTCTTACAAAGTACAAAAATAATGGTATCATATAAGTGCACCCAATTTAAGTGTACAACGTGAGCAATTATATATATTGCAGTAGATGGAAAATGACCCCCCCCCCCCATCAAAACAGGACACAATAGTGTTAATGAAGAGTAGGAAGCATGTGGCAAGGGATGTATTCTCAGAAGTGTTGGGGAAATAAAGATTCAGGCAGATTAATCTACAAACAAGTACCAGAACGAGTAAGTATTAGGTTATAAACTTCAGGTACTACAATGTAACACATTCAGGTACTACAATGAGCCTTCCATAAGATTTAAGGTATGTAGCAATGCCACACTATCTCAAAATATGGAGGTCGATATCCTGACTTCCTTTTGAAAATGCACCTCAAATGAATTGAATAGACTGAGTCAAATATTTGCATCCAGGTGTTCTGACTTTACGTTCTGCAGGTCAAACAGAGATATACTGCATTCCAAGAAGTAGCTTAATGGTCAGGTATGAAGTTTTTTTAGAAAGAAGCCAGCACAATGAAGCCTTTGGTTGTCTCTTACAATATGTCTCCTACATAATGCACTTCTTATCAATACAAGTTTATAAACTACATTCAGTTACAAAATATTTGTACACATTCTAAACGAACCACGAATTTAATCAGAATAAACTATACATGCCAAACTATATTATGCAATTGCAGAAAATATTTGAGAATTAACAAACATGTGAAAATAGCTATCTTAATAACAAAAGGGAACTCACCGGTTGTTGGGAAGACTTCATTGAGCAGAGCTTCAGTTAGACCTGGACTCCCAGAACTGTTTGTACCAAATGACCAACTATAGCCGATCACATGAAGTAGAAGAGTTTGCGCTCTTGTGGCTTGAATGGTCAGACTTGGAAGTTCAAAAATGTATTCTGTAACTGGAACATGGGTGCGCTTTGTCCTGTAAAAGAAGCAAAATATTATTATAAATATTAGTATTTACATTGCTTCTACTAGTTATTTTGTTCTACCATCAGACATTTTACATACTCAATCCAGCCTCTCTAACTTGGAGGAACCCTTCAAATAACTTTCAGGTCTTCAAGGACCCCCTTCTATAATTACTATATCCACAGCTTAACAGTATATTAGCCTGGTCAATGGGATGAATATTACCCCTTTAGAAAGCCGAAGGGATCATTGGTGTCAGGTAAACTGACCTGAGAGGAACAAATTGCTCATTGCTAAAGGAACCCCCAGAAACCTCTGAAGGAACTCTGGTTGAGAAACCTAACTTTACATCCATTTAGCTTAGATGTAAGGTAGTACAGCTTGCCGGGATGGTTTATGCTTCACTATACAACCAATTTATTCATGCAGTAACATGCAACAATGGCCACAAATTAGTAATAGGCTTCCTTCACTTTAGGTTCTGGCTCCTTAGAGTTAGTCTCAGTCAACTGCACAGAAACAAAAAAAAGTAGCATAGTAGAGTTCTGGTTTACTTATTGACTTTATTCATCATAGCACAATCTATACAAGCTCCTCCTCAAATGAGTTTCACACATAAGCATTATGTTTTGATTTTTAAAGTTGATCCTGATACAAGAATTCAGAGTAAGGCAAATTTTTTTTTCCAATCTACATCATATACCTGCTAAATTCAAGTCGAATGTTAAAAAAAAAAATAAAATAAAAAAAAGTGGGGGAGGGGGAGGAAGTAAATGGTGTTTGAGATTTGTCCTCACTAATATACCGCTATAATAATAAACAGACCAGTCAAACAATGTTCTATTATCTTTGCAAAATGAATTTGATTTGCTGCACTTTGAAGCCTATATAGCTTCTATAAGCAGTACAAATGGAAAAAGGAATGTGAAGAGTGATAATTTACAGCAAGCAAACAAATGGTTATTCCACTTAGCAAACTGAACAATTTGCAGTCAGTGTATCAGATTGCTTATCCTTATTCATTGTTTAGCTAGAAAAAGAAGAAATGATTATAAAGGGCAGCATGGTAGCTCAGAGGTACCACTCTGGCCTTTAAAGCACTAGGTCCCAGGTCCAAATCTCGGCCAAGTCCCTATCTGCATGGAGTTTGCATGGGTTTCCTTCGAGTTCTCCGGTTTCCTCCCACATTCCAAAAATATGAGTTAGGTTAAATGGCTTCCCTCCAAAATTGGCCTTAGACTGTATTAAAGACATATGACTAAGGTGGAGATATTAGATTGTGAGCCCCTTTGAGGGACAGCTAGTGACCTGACTTTGTAAAATGTTGGCGCTAAATAAATACTGTATAATAATAATATCACCATTTACCATTCTAAATTATCCATTTCACAACTCCACATTTACTAGCATCTTTTAAATTTCAAAACTGGTCACGCAGCATGTTTCACAACAACTTTATTAGTGGAAACTCTGTCCAAAAACCTAAATATACAGTTTAAACATAATTAACGGAATATTGTATGTTGATGTTTTATCCATCAACTGTGTAAATTCACAAAACTTTCTCAAATTGAAATTACTGGCAAACCATGCTCACTTTATCCTCTCTTCTGTACGATCCCTATAGGATACACATCAAAGTAATGGGCAAATTGAAACATATAAGGTCAAGGGTTGTGACCTTGCCTCAGATTGTGTGGCACTGCATTGCACTTTATAACCACAGCAGGTTTTTTTCCCCCCTAAATGACAGTGATTCCATGTCTGGCCATGCACACTTATATTGCTGCTCATAGAAATCAATTTATTAATGATCGCTTTGTAAAACCAGATTGCAGTTCTGCAGCTGAAATCTTGGCTTCCGGTGTTTATAATCCAGAAAGATGCCAGAAAAATGGACCAGTCAATCGTACTTGAAGAAAAGGGTCAGCAAAGGAGGAAGCAAATTTCCGTTGAAATTGAAAATCCCTGTTAAACTGTCTTCCCTTTGGATGAACTTTTAACATATAAGTGTTAAATGCAGCTACAGTGTCCAGCCAGCAACTGCTCTTAAGAGGCTTACCGTGTCCTAATAACAACCTCATCTCCTATTATGTCACATGTCTGAATTTATCACTCCATCAATAAAAGGCAGACTCATGGAAGCCTGTGACCCTATGGTTCAAGTCCCCACACCATCACTTCAATAATTTTAACTAAAACGTTTTCTTCACGCTGGAATTCTTGGCATACATTAGTAAAAAGGACTGAATTTCCTCCACAGGGATACAAACATCTGTAAACTTCATACTAAGCTATACAACATATCACTTAGATTTACTACAATGCAACGGTCAGGAGAAATAAGCATCATCTTCTGGCAATCTGTACAGATGTCATGCAAAGACACAATACTGAATGTTGTCCAGGCCATCAATAATTCTGACACACTTTTTTGTTTTTAGTAAAAAATAGGAAATATGCCCCTGTTACAAAACTGTTTCTAGAGTATATTAGTGTGTGTTTATGGTGATGCTATGTCATCTTAGCTCATCTAAAGATCAAAAATATGACAAAAGGATAATGTAGATGGGGAAGGACATCTTACTTGATTACATGATGAAGAACTACATAGAGTCAAAAAGTTGAACGGCAGCCAATGCTTGTGTTTTAATTTTTAGTAGACCAAAAGCTGGCCAAAGTAATAATCTCTCATGCTGTGTACATGCACACTGGAAACTCTCTCTTCTGAATATTGCAGTAAAGAATATCTTGAGATTGCTTGGGTGCTAGTAGGCCATCCCACTTTCCTAGTTTAAGAAATTATGTGGACGGGTAGACCCCTAAATCTTGCTAGCATCCTCCTAATATATACCAGGAATGGAGACGTTTTTCTGTTTCTCAATAAAAGTGGAACTGGCTTACCTGTACCCTTATAAGTGGACTACCATTGATCTATTTTGCAATCCCTAGCTGTCATGTTGAGTTGAAAATGTCTAAGAGGAACAGATCATGAATTCTGTGCTCCCTTATATATTTTTGGAGTTTTGTGTAGAATTTGAAATCACCCTTCTAATTTGCTTATCTTGTTTAACATCTCCACATCTGATCCTATTGAAGTTCCATGTCCTTATCTAGGAAATTATGTATATTTATTATCATAGATTAATAAAAGATGGGATGAAAAATCCTAGTGCTACAAACTGCTAGCAACATCAAGGCCAGACACACTTCACTGCTGTGTGCAGTCCACTCTATGTTTTTAGTACGGCTAAGAAAGTAACATTACAGCTGATCCAAACTACATAAGGGTAATTTGTGGTGTGAAACACTGGCTAGTATATCACTCCAAAAGCCCTACTTAAAATAAAAATCAATATAAAATATGCCTCCCAAAAGGTCAATAAACTACATACAGATAATTAAAAACTGTAAAAATGTATGAAAATCCAAAATTAAATATTTTCTTATTGAGGATTTAAATAATCTCTAAGGAAATAAAGCAATGAAGACTTCTGTTTTCTTTTTCTGTTCCTATAAAATAAGCAAAGGCACGTACCACATTAGAAGCCGTATCATGTGTGCAGCAAATGCCTTCAATAAAACTTTCATTAATTGGGAATGGCATCATATAAAAGACTAAAAAAAAGAGGGGGGCCTATGGCTTCTTGATGGTTAAATGTAAAGAATATTGTTAAGGAAATCCATTAAAGGGAATCTGTAGTTTTAATGATGTGAACAGGCAGCAGGCTGTTAATGTAAGCACTCACAGGTACATTGCACACATGAATGTGTCCTATCGTTTGGTCAGTGAGGATCAAAAAAAGAAACCAAACAAAGCAACAACACTACAGATGAGGTTCATAATTCTGCTTTACAGAACCGGCATTTCAGAGCTTCCTACATGCCATATAAGAGTAAGTACAGATGTAGAATCTTATACACACTGTGTTAAAATTAAATATAAAGAGCTCTATTATTTACTCTTTATGAATAATTCCCCCATTACACTTTCCTCATTACAGTTAGTTTTATTTTGACCAAAATATATAAAATCCCCAACCCCACCCAGTGTCTGGCAAGTCCTACGTGGTCAATTTGTATTTGCAAAAAATTGATGATTTATGGTTTACCTGCAAAGTCCTAGACCACAACCAGGTAAATTATTACATATAAATAGCAACATACATCTTCGCTGTATCCTAGCAAACGTTTCACTGTTCTTGCCTGGCTATTAGTCAGGATCACTATGGCAGAATCACTATGAGGGACATAACAAGGAGATTAAGTAAAAGTTATAAAGCACGATAGTTCAATAGGATTGTATTCTATTCCTCAACTAAAAGCTGCTCTATTACATTAGAAACAAATGTGATATTGCTATACAAAAAGTTGCACACCTTAAGGCCCATTTTAAGGCTTGTGGTCAAAAAATGACCAGTTAGCAGGTCCTAGCTTTTACAGTTCAGCTTTAAAAGTTTTTGGTCTCAATGACAGTGTTTAAGAATTGCTTTGTGGTACAGCTGAGTGTGGTCGTGCTGTAGTACACCCCTCCAAAGAATGAAAATCAATCGTATGTCCAAAAGCAACTTGTCGCTTTCTGGGAACTGCATTGCAATCCACCAAACATACAGTCATATGCCAACTCAAGAACGAAACAGCGAGGTTGAGCCTGAGGTAAACCAATGCCTAAGGCATTCATACTGACCTTAAAGCTATGTTGAGACCGACGGAGGGAATAGGCTTGCCAGCCACATAGGACGCCTGTACCCCTGCATTAGTTCTTAAACAATCTAGTTAGTTTTACAACACTGAACTGCTCACTGCCATCCCCATTCATTCACTATGGGCTGCAGCAAGTGAGACACAACATGTAGCTTCTTACCATAGGAAGTAGTTCAGGTAAGCAAGGAAGCAGTAACTGTACTACAACTTGACAGTCTGAATATAACCATAGCAGATAATTATGGTACGACATCCTAAAAACTGTTACACAGACATGCAAGCCTGATCATTTCCATCAAGCACATTTTTAGTATCACACAGGCATGATTTGTTTGTTTGTTTGTTTTTTTTGAACAAGTCATTAGGAACAATTATCACGTGCTATAATAGCTACACTCAAACAAAACAATTCATGTCTACAGAACAAAGGAGATATAAACACAACAAACAAGCCTCCTTTTTAATTATGATGAAAAACACAGTGAAGTGAAGACATATATGCCACACATGAGATTTTTAACGTCACGCTTAGGCCACCACAAACCACATTAGAAAAGCTAGACGTGAGAAACTTGTTTCCAAGCACATATTTCTAGCCGATAGTTTGTTCCTAAAGAATATTTGCATCTCACGTCCAAACATCTTCATTACACTCTAAGCCATGTGTTGAGATGTTACTTTAATGGAATTAGCATTTGGCACCTTGAAACCTCTAACTGGGTTAACTGCTTGTAGAATACTGTAAAGCAAAATAAAAATTGCCTATTTTACTTTTCAAATTTTCCTTTGTTCCCAAGTTAAATTATGGGAAATGTATTCATATTCAGGCTTTACTACTCAGTCATTTGTCAAAAACAAGCAAACATTGAACTAAAATCCCTTTTTGCACTTTTAGGTGTCTTCAATGCATATCAATCTTAGGTTAAAGCAGACCTAAACTAAAAGTTTTTACTTTACTTTAAAGGGTAGACAACCCTTATATGTAAAGTAAAAACAATTTTTTTTTTTTTTTTTTTTTTTTTTAAAGAGGGTGAAGCATGGCTCCTTTATTTCCTCATGGCTGTGGCACACTCATTGGTTTTTCAATAAATTATAATAACTCATCAGATGATGACCAGAACGGCAAAAATATTACAGCTGTCTAAATATATTTAAACTACGGAGATCAACATTACATATAGGTCTCTAAGGAGAGATACCATAAACAACACAACAGACTTCTGGTGACATAAAATACTTATTATGAGCATACAACTGGTAGCAATAGTTAGCCGACGATAGCAAGTCTTCATGCTCTGTTATTTCTTTATTTTAAATAGCTTAGTTTCTTCATTTAAAAAAAATTAAATGTGAAAATTAAAAAAAAAAAAAAAAACCCTTTTTCAAATAACCTAACCTATACCAGAAGCATAACTTCAGTGTCATTTTGAACAGAATTATTTATAACACCACATATTTTGTATTTAACTACCTTTTCTTTGTGTTAAAACAATTTATTAAAATAAAAAATAAAACGCAATTCTTTTGTCTTAATGTCTATAGCTTACATACAAATTAAAAAATGTTGCAAGACATTTTTTTGGGGGGGGGACTAGTTTGACCATGTATTTTCAATTAACTTACCTGCCCTCATTTTGTTGAGGCCTTCCTGACTGACCAGACTGGATTGACTTATCTCTTGCACATGCTGGAAAACACAGCATTGTACACCAAGCAATGCATAAACAGCAAATTTCAGAACAAATTTCTAACAGAAAGGTAGGATGTGATTTATTGCAGAAGGGTCATTGCTTAAAGAAATCTGTCTGTTCACAATTACTTATTTGATTTTTTTAAATAAAAAGTTTAATTCCACTGTAAGGAATGGCAAAGGTATTGCCAAATGAACAGTAAACACATTTTTAACATAGTTCTGTTTTACAAAAGGTATACAAATACAATAATAGGCCTCACAAAGAGCAGAAACTGACAGGATCTACACCTTTTTAATAGAAAAACACTTTCCTATATTATATTGACTAGGCAAACAGGAAGCTACCCAACTCTAGTATTTAGGTTTATATAAAGTTAAGACTATTCAATATGCATATATACACACATATTTATACTAGAAATACTGCTTGAGAGCAAAAAGATCAGATCCATCACTTAAAAAAAAAAAAAAAAGAAAAGCCAAGTGGATGGTATTTGCCATTTCACCAAGAGGCTAGAACTGCTTTGTAAAATCTGGCAGTCTGCAAAAACGTACATTTCTGGATATTACTAATACTTCCTTTCAAAGCTCTGTGGGCAGAAATCATGAATCTGAGATTGAGTATTAACTTGCTATAACTTTTAACAGTCACATTAATCTTGTGCAGACAGATTGCTCCGTCTCATGCAGGACCCCTACAACAGGAAATTCTTAAAGCTGCAGAAAAACTAGCCACAAAATGGATTAGAAGACTGTGAAAATGGGAATACATTGCAGACATTACTCAGGTCTAGTTGAAGACAGACAGTTACATCAAAGTGTGTTTCGGAAAGCAGTTTGAAAAGCTTAACCAATTTTCTGTGAGGCTGGCTAGAGATCTCTCCTCACCTGTTTCTTGGTCAGCTTTACAATCTACTTAATAACCTATGTTTTAACCATTTTCTTGAGTTCAAATTTAAGCATAAAGGTGAACATATAGGGATAAATACACAGAGAAGGATGAAGCATTGTTTACCCCTAATTATGAGCACATTCAAAAATTTACTGTGTTGTGCAAAATGGGGATGCAGAAACAAATAACAGAAGATAAAGGGTTACCTTGAGAGTTAAAAAAAAAAAAAAAGCTTGGTGAAATATTTTAGTAGAAATTTTTCCTTTATCAGAACAGAACCTGCAACTACATAATGACCCTGCTAATCAAGGTGGCCGAAGATCACAACGAGGAAGAGAAGAAGACAGCAGAATCCTGCGACAGTCTCTTCATTGGCTTCCATTTTAGCTTAGAATCAATTTCAAGCTCCTATGCTTTGCCTTTCAATCCCTCCATAGTTCTTGTCCCACTTACCTTTCTGAATGGATTGAAAAATACTCCCCTAGACACTCTCTTTTCTCCTTCAATGACTTACTAACGACTTTTTCACTCATAACCTCATCACACGCACGGCTCCAAGACTTTTGTAGAGCTGCCCCCACTCTCTGGAATGGTCTTCCACAGACTTCAAATTGCTCCTACTTTCTGCTCATTTAAAACAGCCCTTAAAACTCATTTTTTCAAACTTGCCCACCCATCTTCTTCAGTCTCTAAAAAACCCCACTCTTTACCCACTATTCTATATCCTCCTTCCTGGTGTGTGCTGCTTTCCTCACCTCTTAGATTGTAAGCTCCTCGGGGCAGGGTCCTCTCCTCCTCCTGTCTGTCACTGTGTATCATTTGCAACCCCTATTTAATGTACAACACCTCGTAATATGTTTGCGCTATATAAATACAGCTCTAGTGGCTGAAATTACTCTGCTTTCACTTTCAGGAGCTGAAGAGAGAGGCCAATGAGACAAAGGAAGGTAAAGATAAACAGCTTCAGAAGCATTACAGTTCACAGGTTGCCTGCATAAGCAAAGCACAGATTTACTTAAATTAACAAGTGTCATTCATTCCTCTAATCAAATAAAATGACTTCAAAAATAGGGTATTCTACGATACTCAAAGTTACTAAACGAATTGGATGGTACTTGATAAAGGTCAATGTCATACAGGTGATATTTGAAGCTGTATAGGAACAGAAAATCCACCAATTTGTTGTCTTTATATAACTTTTTTTCTGTTTACTGAATAAACAAGGGGATTTCTTTGAAGTATGGAGATTAAAGACGGCCATACACGGGAAATTCATAAGAGAGGGTCTTAAATTACTTTTTACTTATGTATGTTTACTTATGTATGTTAGGTAACATGGACACGCGCGATTCTGGAAAATTTAAATATAAATACCTTAAATAGCCTGGAAGCCCCTTTTTTTACCATTTATATAATTTAGTTTAAATTTAATTTAGATATAAAGTAGAAAACAAAAAAAGGTAGAAAAAAAATTAAAACACAAATAAACGTCTGTAAAATTTAGATTGTCTTAGGTATTTAACACTGTATTAAAAAAACCTAAAATAAATAAATAAATAAATAAATAAAGCCTGTGTATTTTCTAATACAATGTGCCTCTTTGGCTACGTACACATTAAAATGTTGTCGTTGGAAAGGTTCTTTCATGTTCCTTTCTAATGCCAAAAGACTGAAAGATACAAGAATGAGTGCTGTACATACAGCACCTTTCTGCCCTGTGGAGAGGGGAGGAGGGAGAACGAGCGAGTGGCACCTCGCTGTGCTCTCTCCCCTTCACTTGCATTACGGTCATTCTTCTTACGTTGAACCACTACGTCGGGAGGCTGCTCTACACATCAGATTCTCTAATGTTTCAGGGCTAGTATCAGAAATCGGACGAGAATCATCTGACATGTGTACCTAGCCTTAGTGTCAACTGTGTATCTATGGCAAAGCCTGAACATAGAAGAATACAAACACCATTATATCTACACCCTGTTTAGTAGGTGTTGTACAATCACCATATGTGAAAACAATTCAGGTAGCAGGAAGCTTCCAGATAGCTCCGATATCAAGTGAAGCAACTGTAGATAAACTGTCCCAAACTAATCTGTACATTTCACTTACTATATCCTACAGAAACTGCACACATCTCAGCACAATCTGATCTTCACTTTGATGTTCTTCAAGGAGTTTACTGGAAGTTCACAAAAGGCTCACCCAACTGATCTGCTACCACAGTAATTACAACTTATCTAACCAATGCAAAGGATGTTAGCATGAGTGTAAACATTTTTTTCAACCTTCATCTTAAAAGATAAGGATTAATGAAAGCTTTTGTATGGTGTGACCCTTAAAATAAACAAGGAAGTGACATGAGATAAGCTCAGTAGTGCTAGACTCCTAGCAGGGTGAATAGAATCAAGTGAAAGCAAACAGTCCAGTAACACCTTCTCTGCAATATGCACCAAATGAAACCCAACAAGCGATTTATTGAACTGAAAATTTAATTTATAAAAGTGTGTGTGTGTGTGTGTAAAAACAATCCCAATCTTCTTTACCAATCTTATTCTTTCTTTAAGGTTCTTGGTAATCGCTTATGAACAGCTCTCTTAGAGTGCCACCACAGCATTTCAATTGGGATGAGGTTTGGATTTTGATTGTACTACTGCAATACCTTAAGTAATGTAGTGACCCATTTTGGGCCAAGCTTTAGCTGTCGCACAAATAGCCTCACATTTGAATCTATCATACATTCCAGAGGAACAGTCAACTCAATGACAGCAAGGTGACCAAGACCTGCGGCTGTTAGGTGTTTGTTTTTGCCAAGCATGGGGCTGTCCATTTTCGTCCAAACACCTTCACTTTGGTCTCATTTTGTCCAAAGGAGATTGTTCAAGAAGTTTTGTGGTTTGTTATGATGCAACTTTGCTGGCTTAAGGTGCTTTCTCCAGGAAACCCTTCCAAACAAAACATACCAGATCAGTCTCTTTCTAATTGTATGGTCACAAACATTAACAATTAGCATGGTAACTGAGGTCTGTAGAGTCTGGGATGTAGCTCCTAGGCCTTTTGCTATTTTACTGAGTGTAGCTCAGTCACCGAATAATCTTTTTCACTGTAGAAAGATGGACGTCAAATTGGAAACAGCCTTGTAACCATTCTCAGATTTATGGGCAGCCACAATTGCTTCCTAAAGATCATTGCTGATGCCTTGTTAACACGTATAAAAATTCTTGAAACCAGCAAACTGCAAAGAATTCTGCCTTATTAAAGTGGTTGTACTTAGTGATGATCAGTTAAATAAGTGATCTTGATTAGCAGCACCCAATTTCTATGTTTAGGGCATTGCATTGGAACATATATATTATGTTTTTTTATTGTGTATAAATATTAGGCACAACAAAACAATTTTTTTTAAATTCAGCTTCATTTTATTTTCTAAAAAGTCATTTTTGGCCTAGTCTGCACACATCCCCCAGGTCTAAACCTCTATTTTTCTGCTCTGTCACTTCTGCTGCAAATTCCAATGTCACTAAAATTACCAATAGTAGGTTGATCACATGATAAGTGAGCAGAAATTGTGGGAAGTGCTGTTCATAAAGTACCCTCATCACAGTAGTAAGGAAACAAATACATTTTGGACAGTGTTGACAGTAGATTGATATTTCAAAATTAAAAGCCAATTTTTTAAACAAAAAATTATACTTTACGTTTTGTTAATATGGTAATATAACGATATGGCATCACATTTTTATTACCGTGTTAACAAAAAAGGATTCTTTAAAAAAGTGCACTACTTAGTCAAAGTCATTTCTTCATTTTCAGAGGCCCATTGATAACACTGGAATAAAAAAATGATTCATAGAGCCTTATATCCTTTATATCTCTATGCTAACTTGGAGGGGGTTAATGAAGTAGACGACTAAAACAAAAACGCAAACATTTGAATGCAATAAATCATAAAATACAGACGCCACAGTCAACAACAAACATAAAACAAAACATCTCTCCCTCTGTATAAAACCAAATCTTCACAAAACACAGAGAGAGAATATATTCACATGGGTCTGTTTACCAAAATGTCACGTTTACTTTGTGCTAGTTAATAATGAAAAACGAATTGTGGGCGGCAGCATCGCAACCGCCTAATGCAGAATATGTGCAGGACTCAGATGCACAATCTGAATGCTCCAAAGCTGATTTATGCCAGAAATAAAGTTGGGATTTTCGCTGTTAACTCAAAACATACCACCTGAGGGATTCCATAACAGTTCATAAAATGTCTTTTTTTTTTTTTTCATAATAAAAGAAAAAAAAGTTTTAAAAAAAGCTACATCAGCCTGTGTTGTAAGCCCCCCCCCCCTTAAAGAAAAAGGAAAAACACATGTAGCATCATGTGTGTACTGTTAGAGGGAGGGATGTAAAATCTGAAACGGCAAATAAAGCAGGTGGTATAATTCTGAAGAGTGACTCAGAGTTTAATGGCATTACCAGGTTATTCTAGCAGACTAATTCTCACTCACTGCATGACTTCAATGAAGCTCTCAGCGCTCACGCTGACTTCGATTTAGTTCAAGTGCTATTTGATGTGTTTCATCTGGAGTTTTATTCACTTCAAACTACACTTCATTTAAGCAGACTGCTGTTGCACTCATTTATTTTTCTACTTTATTACTCTTGCGTTGCTATTGTGGAGTTTACATAACAGAGAGGTGCGCTGCACTGTTTAGGTTTACAGCAGAGGTGTCGGCATTGCTGACAGATACAGAATATGGTGAGGAGATCTCTTGTGACCAACAGACAGAAGATGTGTGGAAGGAGTGTAGTTTCGCTCACATGCAGATTATATTACTGCAAAATGGTAAAGGGAAATTATGAGTAAAACTAAAAATTATATGAGTTTCTCAAGTTTCAACAGCTGTTGTGTCATCACTAACATACATGGTTTTGGTGTAATGGAAGGAATAGGTACCGCACCAAACCATGTCAGACCTTACATGCACCATTCCTTTAAATGTACCAGGGAAGAAGCTAAATAAATACTCAATCTTAAATGGAAATTGAGTTGACTAAGTAATAAATTACTTAAAGACAAAAGTCTGATTCTTCAGATACTTACCAGACCTCCCTGGACAGGCACAGAGCAGTCCTGGGACTGTTTGATTGCACGTGGCTACTAATGGTTGGCATTTTGTCACGGTACCGCAGAAGAAGCAGCATCAGCACATTTGGCAGTATTCATTCACCTATTCTCTACGAGGCTGCCATGGAAAGATTCTATATGTAGCATCTTACCCAAGGCAATAGTTAATGGGCATGAAGAAGTGGTAACCACACATATATACATACATACATACATACATACATACATACACACACCCACACTGGGAGGAAGCTTACCGGAGAAGAAACTACACAAATTCTAAATAGAGCTCCAGAAAACATCAATAAGGCAACAGGTATGTTGAAAGCAACATTAAAATGAGTATATATACACACAAAATTCTTGTAGCAGCTAGGAATCCAGAAATACATACCCCAACATCCAAAGAGTTTGCAGGTTTCAGACCTTGCCTGATCCCATTTACTGTAAAAACGATACCTGTTTTTCTGAGCATACAACACAAGGAGTCTTGATGCTTAAGTTATGTGTAAAACATGGCTCAAGGTCTTTCTGTTGATGCTTCTATTTCTGTGCATACATTTTACAATAAATCTATCATGAGAAACAGTATTATGAGGACTCGTTATTTTATTTGTTTGCTGAGCATTAAAAGCTACTTTACTTTTCCAAAATAATAGGATGAAAAACAATAAATCACACAGCAAATACCAGTACTTACCAGTACTGTGGAAGTCTCAGGAGTTTTCCATACAAAGCTGTGCTAAAGGCCGGGATCACTGGAACAGGGCTGCAGTAAGACCCTTTAGAGTCAAGATATGTGAGGCCAGCTTGGAAGCCAAACACCTGGAAATAGATTAAACACCTATTACAGCAAATTATCGAATGCAGTTTTAGCATAGTACACATTAGCATGGATATAAACTAAGTCAATGCTTACAATTCTTAGTAATATTAGCTTAAAGTATATGTAAACCCCAACAACTCACTGATCATCTTTTGTTCCTTTTGGTCTGTTAAATATTCCATTAAAGCTTTTTTTCTATCAGATATGAAAACAATTCAGTTGATCTAGCAGTGGATAACTTCCTGTGCTTCTTGTCCGCACTATCTGCTACCACTTCCACTGTTCCCTGCGGACTACAACACCATGCAGCTTTATGTTATAGGCAATTGGAGAGGGGTAGTTCCAGAATCCTATCTTCTGTATATTGTCCTGATATAGACAATAACTAATACAATAATGGCACCACTCCATTGTTTTGGGGTTTAGATTTGCTTTAATCTTGCTAAAATTCTCATCCATCAATGGTGTCACTGATCCTCACTGGACTGAAATGTCATTTAGCCATAAAGGATATTTCAAGTCCCAAACACTGGAAGTGTTTGTGAATAAATGCTTTTTTTTTATTCATTTGGCTCTTTTTGGATACCAGATTTAAAAAAAAAAAAACATACTTTTTTTTTCAAATCAATGCAATAATCCAGATTGAGGCAACTTCTGTGTAGAAGCTTCCTGTAATAACGACCAGTCACTGCTGATCTAGCTCCTTGTGAGCATGGTGATTGGTCATGTACCTGCCCCCCCCCCCCCCCCCCTGTATTTTTCTCTGCAGTACGAAGACCCTTTGGGGTGCTCCCACAGTCCTGATGGATTTCTTTGTCTTGTAATTTTTGAAGAAAATATTTAAAATATTTTGTTTGTACCCAGCTTTAGCGACTCCCACTAAGTTTGTTCTGTTTCTTTTAAAAAGGTTGCAACCTCTGGACAATTATTCTGTGTGAAACTTTCCTATTCCAGGCTACTGCAGTGATAGAGATTAGTGGGGCCATTCTCAATTAATGGCAAATGATCATGTCTGGCTAAGCGTTCTTTTTATATGTGACATTTTAATCACTATAGCTATGTTCACTCTTTAACTTTCCATCCCTCAAGTAA
Source organism: Pyxicephalus adspersus (assembly GCF_032062135.1). Lineage (NCBI taxonomy): Eukaryota > Metazoa > Chordata > Amphibia > Anura > Pyxicephalidae > Pyxicephalus > Pyxicephalus adspersus. Next base: position 22,005,197 of record NC_092862.1, read on the forward strand.
AGTGTTTTTGATTTATCACACTGGAGTTGTCTCTTGTACAGTATTCCCCTGCACATCTGTCCTAGAACGACCTGTTGGGGTCCATAATTGGTTCCATACTCTACTATACATGAGCATTTATGTTTCTTTGTGATGACTTTATTCTAGGTCTTTGAAGTTTTAACTACACACCGCAATGATTTGTGGATATATTTCTTTGTTGCCCTTTACAGGTCAAGAAAAACTTATTTTTGGGATCATGATGTGAAATTCTGAATAGTACGTTTTCCTTCACTTCGCAGGTCAATGGTTTCTGAATATCTAAAAAACTCAATTGCACAGCTACTTTGAATGGAAGCAAAGGATTCTGGGTAGACAACTTGTTCTCTGTCTGCCACACGTCCTAATATCAACCCAGAGTACAGCAATTGCTCACATGCAATGCACTTATGACATATGTGATCCATTATCTAGTATATGCTGGTAAAAAAATGTTAGGAACTAAGCTAACAAAGTCTACATTTTATGGTCAAGAGCCCTGTCAGTACATTTCAGGTGAACAGGTCACACGGTAGAGTGTTCTTTTATATTCCTAATATCCTTGCCATACTTAGAGCAAGGCACATGGCATAAATAATGTTGAAGGAACTAAATGGAACTATAGGATATCTTATCAAGGGCATAAATTGAAAGAATATAGATATATATATAATATATAATATATAAAATAAAGAATTTATTGTGGATGAAAATTATGGATGGTTTAAATTTAAAAGAAAAATACAATAAAAATCATATTAGCATTATATAAATTAGTCCAATTTAAAAGCCAATTTTTATCCCCTAATGTTACAAGTATGCAAATTAGCACAATTTCTGACCCAGAGTTAACCACAGCATTCTGTGCAAGTGAATAGGTTGAAAACTCTTTTGTGCATGTGGCTGTAGTGGAATGTGGTGCGTTTCCAGAAAGGGATAAGTCTGGAGCTCTGAAGGAAGAACCACACCCCAGGTTTACCGCACGCTGTTACCTGCAGTGGTGCTTACAAGTATGAATGGGGCCTAAATATGAATACGTCTGTATTTTTTTATTTCTAAATACTAGATGATAGCTATAATAATGTACACCTTGTAATGTACACCTTTATATTAGAGAATTTCATTAAAATATTTTTTAATTCAATCATATATCAGATGGTGGGAAGACATAATTTTGTTACATCAACTTATTAAAGCATATATTTAAAGTGATGTATTTCTATGTTTACGTCAACGTTTCTCCTGTTACCATTAGACCATTCATAACATATATATATATATATATATATATATAGTATAGGTGTACAGCAAGTTCAATTGGCAAAGTGATTTTTGCCCTAGTAAGGACCTTCCAGATGTGGATGCAGTTTCTTACATCTATGCCATGCAAATAGATAGCAGGACAGGGACACAGACAGCAACAAAAACATGACAGAGCTTGTAAACCTTCCCTCACCTAACTAAAAGAAAAGAAAAAAAAATTAATGTTTTACATGTTAATATTTCCAGAAAATAGAATGATTTGATGCTGCCTACCTATACAGCACAGACCAAGCTTAATACCCCAGTGGAACCAGTAAAATATATTTTGGGTCCTTGGGAACCCTGCTAATAAATATTATTCAAAAGTTAGTGTAAGGATCAATGATGTAATGTACAATACAGGCCATACTCAAGCTCTACCGCATTGTATTGAAACTTCAGCTAAGTAGCTTCCATTAGAGGGGAGGTCAATCTGTGACAGCTCAGGGTTCAAAGGAACCATGGTTGACAAAAGCTAATCTACTCAAACATATAGTGCAGAACAACGGAATATCACCAAAGAGCCACAAAACATTGGGTGTGCCTATTAGGTGAATAGGCAATATTTTTATCTGTCCCTGGTTTTGGGCCATAACATGGCTGTCCAGAGCAAGGTCCTGCATTCGTGACATCAGCACAAAAGGACTGTAGGGTACTGGCTGGTAGAGTCATATGCAAGGCTTGATTAGTGGTCCCCCACACCAGAAAATCACTGAGAAAGACCTGAGTGAAGGATTTAGAGGAGTATGTTCAGCTTTATATAGTGAGAAAAAAATTTCAGGATAGCCTAAATGGGGGCAGGAGGTTAATATTTGCATAAAGGCTTTAATCGTCCTATGCTCCAAAACATAAAAAAATTAAATTGTTGGGAATTCACAGACCAAAAAACATAAAGGCATATAAATGTGTGCAAACTTCACACATCATATTACTAAGACTTTACAGAAAAAAAAGTGGAGTCATTTCAAAGGTTGTCATATTACATAAAATAACATTAAAGTGTCTGAATGGCCCATGTCCGTGTTATCCAAAGCAATCAACCAAATAATGCCATTTTCTTACTGGACATTTGAAAAGAAAAAATGTGCCTGGCTGCTACAGAGAACTCACGTGCAAGTACGATAATGTGGATTTGGGAACATAGGAATAGAAGAGCAACTTAACAGTCCAATACCTTACCTTTAGGTAGCAGTGTGCGTAGCAGTGGTGCAGTAGGTTATCTGAGGGCTGGCTCAGGCTGCTCACTGTCTGGACCAACTGCTCTGCATACATTGGCACCGAATGCTCAATGTTGATTTTGTCAGCAAGTATTTTGATTGCAGGCAGAGGTCGTATTGGCTGAAAACTTGTTGTGCTTAAAGTACCTGTGGAATGCTAAAAAGAAAATTACACACACTTAATTCGTCTTGTTAAATGCACCACTGGGTGAGTGAAAAAGCAGGCTGCCAAAGCTAAAAACACATTTCTCAAACGCTGTGAAGTGTACCTGTTACCTGCACACAAGGAAGTTGTTTTAAACACTAATCTGATGTGTTATCTGTTATAAAACTAAAACAAAAAACAATCTTGGGCTAATCATTTTGCCAAAGCGGGTATCAAAATTACCAGTTTAACCTACATGAGCTCTGTGTGTCCCATGGTAAATATTAAATAAGAGGAGGATATATGGGTGAAACAACTAAATCCAAGAGAACTATCGGAAAACAGGGTCACATTTTACCACTTATATATAATAACACTAACAAAAACATCACAGTACAATTGAATATACTACTATCTGTAGTCTGTATTAGGGATGAGTGGTGAGAAAGAAAGCAGCTGAATTTTTTGTTGATTGCAAAGCATTTCAACTTGGTATTGTCTTTAAAATTGCCTGGGATATCACGATTGTTTCCAATGACAAAAGACCAAAGATGAATGAACGAGCACTGTACATACAGTGCCGGTATGTTCTATGAAGAGGAAGAGGTAGAACGAGCGAGCGGTTGTTCGTCTTCCATCGTTCGTGGATCTGTCAGGTCGGATCCATGAATAATGTTGGACAACAATCATCTGACCTGTGTAAGTAGTCTTAAAAAACTCTTCGTATGATTTTGTTTACAAAATGTTGCAATATCTTCACTTTCAACTTAATGCAAAACATGACAATATGCACAATCATTAGAATATTTCCTGTCTAAATTGACTACTGTTAATCATCCTTGCTTCACATTCTCTCCAACTAATTTTGAGTTGGCAGCCATTTAATGCAGTTTCACCTTAGCTAACCCTTCTAGTAAATTTAAATTCTTAATTCCAGCATCCAAAGTCATACATAACCCAAGATCTGGTATAGTTTCACTTTTCTCCTCATACCTTCTAAATCATTGATCCACCCTGCAAGTGACCTGTGCCTCACCACATTTTCTATTAACACTACTCTATCAAATTTTCTCAAGCTACACCCACCACCATGTATAATTCCACCCCAATCCTTCTGGCTCTGCCTTATTCTTCAAACCCTTTATCGTGGCTTACAAATGATACCTACAGGGATGCTTTCAAAAAAAATAAACTACTTTTGTGACCTGTATGCAATTTTAGCAACCCTTCCCTAATATTTCCAGATGTTCAATATAGTATATGACCTCACCATACCTGCTATGGAAGCGATCTTACATACTAGTTCAAATCATGAGAGCTCCCAAAGGTAACAATATATTTGAACTGCAATCCACTGATGATACCCAGCTGGAGAAGAGTTATATACAAGGTGATTAAAATTAGCAGCTCTGTAGCTGAAGGCATTACAGTTAGAATTTTCAGGTTATATAGGACAATAACCAGTCTATATTGAGCAGGTTTCCATCAGGTTTACAAACTCGAGGAACATAGCTATGTTCTCAAGTAAAGGGATACAGATTGCATTGGCTCTATGAAAATCACGGTGTTTTATTGCAAATTACATAATCGTGATGAAATGCAGATTTTCAGTGTCAAACAGCTGCTGCCACAAATAGGTCTGTAATTATCTTCTTACGTCAAACTTCCAACTACTGAACAAGAGTCATCTTATGACCCTGGCTCTGGAGTTTATGGGGAGAAAAATAATTAGATGCAATTAGGAGAAAAGTGAATCCAAAATGCATCTATTAACATGAACTATTGAGCAAAATCTCTGCCAAGTCTCTTGAACATATTGCTACAGCTTCTTTAAGGAGTCCTTAATTCACCTAATGAAATTATATTAAAAAAAGATTGGTTTTCATCATAGAAGATGAAACAGGAGTTTTTTTTTTTACTATAACTTTAGTAAAAACAAAGTATTTAGTTAACAAACTTTTTGGATGCACACAGAATAGGACACATTTTAAAAAAAGCAGTGGCAAAGTTAATCTTTAAAAAAAAACTGTTGAGAATCTACAAAGCCCAGTGCATTATTAAAGTTTATACCTTTTGCCCCAATATAACAGAAAGTAAAGGCTCAAGCAGGTTGAACTCCGCCATGGTGATGGTGATAGAACACTTAAGTAATGTGACGCATGTAAGTCGTGTTGGTATGTATTCTTCCAGTGACGCCACCTCTTCTGAACTAGGTAAAGTCTTACATTCTTCAACTGGAGCTAAAGAAAAGCATAGCAGTGTTGTTGGTTGGCAATGTAAAATATTATTTTACTTGTTTTTCTGTAAAGAAAGGATGTTACCAGGCTTGTGTACCGCTCATTAACATAATTTGACACCTCTTCAGACTGTTACAATATTTGGTTATAAATGGCAGGTTTAGTTACTCTCTATGGATCTTTCTTTCAGACAAAGCACAAGTAAGCATAGGTTCAGACATGTGCAGTTACTGAATGATAGGTTCAATTATCAATGGAGATTAAGGCCATATTACCTTCTCTCTGTATGACCTGTACTATAGTCTAAAGCTACATACATACGTCCAATAGTTCTTGCCTGACAATCAGCTCAGGGCTATACAGAGCCCGTCGTCCATCGTCCAAATGATGGTCCTGGCGGATCTACGGACGATGGACGACGAACGATGAACGATCGTAATGCAAGGGAAAGGGGAGAGCGTGCAGCGGGGTGCTGCTCTGTCATTCTCCCCCTCCCCTCTCCATAGAGCAGAATGATGCTGTATGTACAGCACTCGTTCATGCAGTGTAGTCCTTTGCCGTTGGAAAGGATTGTGAAAGATCCTTTCCAACGGCAATAATTGCACATGTGTATGAAGCTTTACTGTTTACAATCATGACTGCGATTTCTTGCAGCACTCCCTTATTGTGTAGTCAAAAGACAGCTAAAAAAGTAAGGCTGTGTACATACGTCTATTAATTATTGTTGAAAAGGGTCTTTTATGATCCTTTCCAATGATAAAAGATTGAAGGCCCGATCAACATACATCGCTGTTCTGTTCTATGGAGAGGGGAGAACGACAGAGCAGCACCCCATTGTGCTCTTCCCTTTTTTTCATCATCCATGAACAACGAACAACGCACGCTGTACACAAGCCAGATTCTCAGCCGATGTTGGCCCTAAGGTGATTATCAGACGAGAATCATCTGACGTGTGTATGTAGCCTAAGAGTACTACTGGAAGACAGAAAATAGGAAGCTGATTACTTGTTTAAAGGTGAAGGTTTTGTGTTGTCTTTCAGTCTTGATTTTAACATCTATAGAAAGTATGCAGGATGAGAATTTAATTTCTGCAGTCTTTACTGGTTGCATATTTACTTCAGGACAGTAAATCACCAGGTAGAAAAGTTATCAGGATGAAGGCCTGGTTCCTAAACTGAAAAATGTGTCAGCAATAACAGCTGCCATATGTTAGCCTCATAGTTGACTTTAAATATGAAACTGGTTTAGCTGAACCTTTAATTTGAGCAAAATGATAGTGAAGCCTTTTGAAATTTCACCTAAAATGTTTGACAGGTATTTTTTTGTAAATTAGCTTTACTACCCACTGTAAAGTTTATATATCATTTAAAGAATATGAATAAACCAAGTCTGAAACAAGAAGAAAATACCAGAACGCGAACAGCTATAAGCCTCATATTCATGATCAAAAGAGCAGGCCACCATCTTCATGATCCTATGCACTGAGCTGCTGTCCAGTCTTAAGTCGATGGGTCCAATAACAAGCCTCTTTATAGACATCTCTTGGATATTGCTGATTTCTTCTGGCTTCAATGTAGGAAGTTCCTGCTGACTTATAGATCCTGGTAAAGCACAATACCATTATGAAACGTTATATTGCATGTTAAGTTTTGTTTTTTTTCTTTCATCAAACACACTCTTACTATTATAAAAAAAAATAATAACACTAATTTAAAAAAATTAATTTATAAAAAAAATTCATTAACGAACAAAAAAAAAAACAACTGTCAATTTTGCACTTAAATGACCGGTAATTGGTTCGAACAAAGAAAACAGCCCACATGTGTACAATATTTTGCACTCACAATCCTTATTTCCCTAAGACAGATGTGATTGGAAAGTCAGTCAGATACAACATGACATTGCATGTGTACTTTCATTCAAGATTTATTTGGTCTGATCGCTTCATTGCTAAATGAAGAGAGGGAAAATCCGTTTGTTATATTCATATACGGTAAGAAAAGATTTGAGTTACTTTAGAGGCCATTAGAATTCAATCTGTAATACAAACCCTACTGGTGTTTACCAGCCCTTAAGGTAGTTGACCATTGCGCATCATTGTCATAAGAGGGATGATGAATGTGGGATGAATGTTTTCACAATATCCACATAAAACCACATTTTTTGAATATACATTACAGGGAGATCGTCTATGTGTATTCTTCCATCCAGTACAGTACTGTCTCTAAACATTTGCACTGGTTCCCTAAGCAACTACTAGTCTGTACCAGGCATTTACAGCTCAGTCTCACAGATTATGTGGGAAAACATTATCCACATTGCTAATCATTCCCTTTTCTACACAGAAAATAAAAATAAGACTGTCGCCACATGCCCACATTATTCTCCATCAGCTACGTCAAAAAGAATAGTCATACAATACATACAATACAATACATACATACAATAGTCAGACAACTAGTGGCATGGCATTGCAATTGTACAAAGAAATATATATCGTCATAGATTGTTCTCAAGGAGCAGACCTGGCCATAATCAGGTAAACAGCTTAATGCAAAAAGATCTGTAAATGATCTGCACAGAACAGCTTATATAGGAAGGTAAATATCCAAGCTAATACAGGGGGCAGACTTTCAAGGACCAGGTGGTTCTCCATGAAAAGTTTGTTTCTGAAGAAAGGACAAACAAAAATGAAAGAAATGTGTACCTTTAGCACTAGTACACTCCATTGTGTACAGGTAATCCATGTAGAGTGCCCCAAACCTCTGCATTCCAACTATCTCTGTGTATGTCTCCTATCAACAAAGCAAAGCAAACAGAGCTCTAACTCAGACACAAGAGAAGTCACAGATTATAACAGCACAGACAAAGTATCTCAGATGCAAGCATGTTTGGGTTTCATTGTGAACAAAAAAAAAAGCCTTATCTCCATGAAAAAGACAGATGTTATCCAAAAGACTTACCTTTTCAAAACAGGTAAAGAAACATCTATGGCCTATTTAAGTCTAAGTTTGCTGGACATTCTGGATATCACACTTACAATAGCTAGTTAATAAATATCTTTAATTGTATGCTCGTGTGATGCTTTCATTTTGGTTTTCATTGATACACGTGTGTATGAATAAGAAGTATTTAGGTAGGTTTTTAATTTTCATATGCGGATGTATCTTTCATCATATGCAGGGAAAAAATAAAATATTAAACATGATGCAAGTGCAAATAATAAAACATGGTGCAATATATATATATATATATATATATATATATATATATATATATATATATATATATATATATATATATATATGAACTTAGATATTCAACAACTTTAGAAATAGGTTTTAAATCAAAGTAAAATGGAAGACAAAACAGACCAGAATAATTTTGGTTTACCACAAGTTTCAACAGAGTGGGTTCCCACCACATTCCACTTGTGTCTGGGACTGTCATAACCCTGCCATGTTCAATTTGGCCAATGCAGATGGGCGTTAGGGAAAAATTACCAAGCTGAAAATGAGACCAGTCTTTTTCCGTGGAGTTGCACAGACACAAAACGGCAGGATAGTTATGATCAGAGACATCAAATAGACATGAACACAGAATTCTGACCATGGATAAAGCAATTTTCAATGAAATTACACACACAGGCCCTGCCAGGTAGAATGCCCCCAGTTGCACTCTGAGTAATGTGACAACATGGAAAGCAAAAGGAAAATGTTTTCATAGGGATCAATTGTGGTCATGATTCTTCCCTGCTTGAGTTTGTGGCAGGCACACTATAGGAAATGAAGTGTATTGTTCATTCTCCTATGTCTATGTATAACAAAGGAACTTACTTGCATGGTCTGAATAATACAAAATTCTAATGGCAAAATAAAAAGATTGTTCTCAATATATAAACTATTTCAGCAAGAAGACCTGCAAATTGCAGACACACCCCTTTGCTGTTTTTTTTTTTTTTATATCAGCATGTTAACTGGAACTTTAAGACACAAAGCCTTGCTCTTTTTGGTACCTGATAAATTTTAGGCAATGATCTTTCAAGATATTAAAACAGACCACAAAATGCACCTGTGCTTTTTTTTCCAGATGCAGTGAAGCACAAGGCATGATAGTTGTAAAGTGTCGGGGTGCTGCAATAGTGTTAGTGCAGTAGTAAATTGGCCTGAAATAAAGATTTTTATTATTATTTTATTTATTTAAAAAAGGGACATGGCAAAGGTATATTTACTTATTAGATGTTCTATTTACCAAATAACATAGTACAGTACTATCACAATAAAACTTTACATCAAGTCACATTAAAAACATACACTTACACATTATCCTGCCTATACACAATTCAATTATCAGCCTAAACAGGTTTTTTTAGACTCAATCACTGATAATCAGATCTTTTATGGGGCAAACGAATGTGAATATTTGTGTATATGAAATATTAGATCCACATAGTCACCTTTTCATATAGCAAAAATTTAATGGCAAAATGTTTACATAAAAACGTTTATAAGTACCCCTCCCTGCCTGATTTCTGTGTACAGGCCTGAAATTATATACTGCATCACACGAGTATACCCACCTTGTGGGAAGAAGAGTCTAATATAAACTCTGCTTGAATTCCATTATTTTCTGGACTTCTGTAGTCAAAGAGTGAGTTAGTAAGATAAGTGTTCCCTTTGCTGCTTAAACTCTCCCCACAGGTAAAGAAGCACGCCTCCTGCATAGAAGAAAAACACATACACATAAAAAATATATAGCAGAGGGCCTATGCCAAGTGGGACATTTTAATTTATTTGCGGTGATTGTTTATAACTACAGTTGCAGTACAGTTACATTTCCAGAAAGTTTATTGGAGAAATCTTATCAAGGGAATAAGTTGGATAAGTATATGTAAAACTACAATCGCTATTTACCAATGTCTACCTTTGATTTATGGATGATGCAATCAATGTAAAAAATACAAGTTCCAAAAAGGTCACAGCTTAATCTTCCAATTCTCCTGAAGAACACACTAACAGAATTAACATATAAACACAAACACCCTAATAAAGACCCAGTGACATCAATATTAGGTAGCTGTCTATACAATTCAGAGAGATAATGGATGGTGAGAAGGGTTAGTAGGGTGCTCTAAAGTATTTTGCATAAACTGGAAGCTGTGGAAATGTTTCCATGATTAAAAGAATTGAATCCGGTTAATAAGAGGGGTAGATCATGGTGGATTTCTTTCTGCCAGGAAAGGAGGCAGACTGTGTGATCTCACAGCATGGATTGAAATGAAATTTCAGTACATGAGAAAAACCTGTAACACTGATGAAAGACTGAAGGTAAGGCTGGATTAAAGAAGAAAATTAAAATCTTATTCTTCCTGGGTGTCAAAATATCACTGCAAAAAAATGGAATACATTTCCAGTAGCTACTTCTGTCATTATTATTCTCTGATGGCCAATGCTAGCAAGAACCCCAGAACTACACCTCTAAATATATGATTCTTGCATTTCAAACACCTTCTGTACTTTGACTGTTAAATGTTACAAGTGCCGAATTTTTAGCTTATTGCTTGCACATGAAATACTTGTTTGGTAGCAATTGACAATAAAATCAAGAACTGAGACACATTCCTACTTACAGAATCAGATCTGTTTGTATTTTCCTCAAAATCCTTTATCCCCATAATTCCTTTCAAACATATGGCTTGGCTCCCAACAAAACCAATTTGGCAATCGAAGAAAGGTTCTCCCTTCATTAATACCTGTGAGGAAATAACATTTTATGTAAATCTTTGCAAAACCATTGAAAATCCTTACTGCAAGCCATTCAGTTTTAACATTAGCAGGAGGAATATTAACAGAGTCCCTTTCAGTTACAAAATAAAACCAGTATTCTGCAATGTATAGAAGTTAAAATAGTTATAAATGTCAACTCTTTCCGTAAACATTCAGTATAGTGTAGCGAGTGTGGTGTGATAATGTTTTATCCGGGATCAATATCCTGTTAAATCCCACTTTAAGAATTACACTTGCTCTTTATTCTGCCTACTTTTTCAGCCTCAGATATCTGAAGGAAATGTTAAACAACCAAGTAAAAAAGGACGGCTGACTGGACAATTACAGATGCAGGACTAAACTACAGATGTAGTGAAATATTTATGTTATTTGTGTGATGGCTTGTGATTGCTACAGCTTCTCTTTTAACACTATTTTGTATTTTGGGATAGTACGGCGAAACACCTATTTAACTGCAAAAGTAGCAGAACACTTTTCTCTATGAACACTCTCCTGTCGTGCTTTGGGTCCCTACCCTTGCTATACACAGCACCCAAACCAAAAATACTGGTGGAATACATCCAGTAATAAAACAAAATGTTCCATAAAATAACCAAATCGTACTGTTAATAAACACATCACAAAAGCTTGGGCAATCAGTCACTGCTCACCTCACGCAGTGGTGGTGTACCAACAAATTTGCTCAGCTCTGTGAGTGTGAAATGATGGTTGTACATGAAGTAAGTCATGTAATTCTCAGGTTGCTGTTCCCTGTGTGAAAAGATCCTAACCGCTTAAAATGCCCTTATGTTTCAAGCATCACTCATGTATACCGGTCATTAATAACATCTACAATAGTATACTAACACTCGACTCATTAACAACATTCAATACATATCAATTTACTAGCTGAATATTATAAACGATTCCTTTTTAGTAGGACATAAATGTAACCAGGCAAATATAAAACATTTCTATACACCAATATAAAAAATACATTTTATATACAAAAATTTTGCAAAAAATGTAAACAAAAAAATTTTCGAAATACGACAAATCTTATAATCATAAATTCTAGCCCTTTTTTTCTGTTCTGCAGAGTTCATATATCACATCTGTCTGACATTTAGCTTTGCTGTATTGCAGAGGTGGGTGCTAAATCCGATTGACAGATTGAATTGTTTAGTGGTGTATTTAAACTTTCCAGCAGAAAATCAAGCTGGAAAGTAATAGATTTCTGCCTAAAATGGTTTTTAAACATGTATTGTATGAAATATTTTGCAAAAAAAATGAAATGGAAGCTGGATTAGATAATCAGCAGAAGTTGTATATTTGCAAAGCTGAAGGAAATTGTGTTATATGTAGTTTTAGGATATTAGGCTTGATGTTCACAACAATTTTCTTGATCTTTTTGCTATGTGTGTGTGTGTGGGGGGGGGGGTGTAGTTGTAATCCCACCCTACCTCCTTCCAAGAATACAATGTTCAGTGTTTGTTCAGCCTATAAACTGGACTGGTATAACAATGTCCAGTGTTCTCCCCAGCCCCTTTTAGCTGGGCGTACCACCCGGCACTTTTCAGTAACCACCTGGCTGTTTTTGGGTGGTTAATGAAGAGTTGGGGCACGATACAGGGGCTGCCACCCACCTACAATTTCTTCCCACCCAGCTTTAAACCATTTCTGGGTTAAACACTGATGTTTATGTTAGTAATGATGGTGTGAAAGTTATTTCATAGCCAGTAAAGCAAAGTTTTGGTTGGTACAGGAATTCCGAAAGAAGAGCTTATGCTGTCTGAGATTTATATGTGTTGCTAATGTAGTTTGCTTTAGTGAGAACACATGTTTATATTAATGGTGTAGTTATTCATAAAATTATACTCCATAAAGAAGTCTGAAATTGTGAACATTCACTAAGATTTCCAAACCTTTCACAGGCAAAATTAAAATGACTTGCTGAAAATACTAATGTCAATGTCCCTTTTTCAATCTCAGCGGGAGTTATGAATAGATTTTAGTACTCTATCTGAGGAGAAAAACAACTGGGATGTGCCAACTACCCAACTCAGTGCACTGTAGAGAGTTTAGAAATCACAAGAGAGTGGTTGTTAAAGAGGCAGTGCTGGATTCTAGAGTAAGGGATATATAAATATATATCTTATGTTTAAATCCAGGCCTTTTTTTTGCTTAGGTCTATGTACCTATACTAACTGACCAGGCTGTCTTGCTTTGCACGTAGGCCTACTGTTCCCTTTTTTTTTAGTCCCACTGTTCCTTTTTTTTGGGTCCCACTGTTCCCTTTTTTTTTGGGTCCCACTGTTCCCTTTTTTTTGGGTCCCACTGTTCCCTTTTTTTTGGGTCCCACTGTTCCCTTTTTTTTGGGTCCCACTGTTCCTTTTTTTGGGTCCCACTGTTCCCTTTTTTTTGGGTCCCACTGTTCCCTTTTTTTGGGTCCCACGGTTCCCTCTTTTTGAGTCCTACGGTTCCCTTTACCCCCCCCCCCAAGTTACCAATGCGGGTAATAAGAATCACTTGTATAGCATTACCAACACACTTTTGAATGTTGAAAGGGATATCTAAACACATACAGTTTTAAAAAGCCATTGATGTACTAGGCAAGCTTTACCTCGATCGTTGTCCCTTCTTGTTCCCATCGTATGACTTCTCTGGATTTCACCTTCTGAGGGCTGTAGTAGCTGCTTTCGGCTTGCATTTCAGTGAGCTGGAAAACAATACAACACACACACACCTTCAATCCAGGCAACACCGGCATTAAAGAATGGCAATCTGTCATTACTAGACTGCATTGATGAAGACAAATTAAAGTTCACTATTGGCCAGAGTGTATTATTGGACAGGAAACAGGTGCAAACAAAACAGCTGCAAGACATTAAGCACACCACTGCATTGGAGGCTGAACTAAAATATGCCAAGTGTAATGTAAAGCAGGGCAGGAGCCAGTCCAGTCAACACACTGCCTTTCATTTTACTTTCACCTCTTCTCTCAACGCTACATTTCTACATGGGATGAAAAATGGCCGGGTATCTAAAACAACACTTGTGCGGTACATGGCTCCTAGCATTCCGCCAGAGTCTTGTGATTCGTGAATAGTGGAGATTGACTAGCTGACAAAAGGTTAAACATTACTCAGTCATTGAGATCTTCTTAAAGATATTTAGGTCTAGATCTGTCATGATGTTAGCAGCATATAGGCAAGAACAGGTTTAGAAAAGAAACACGTGGGTCTCTGCAGTGAGAAAGCCTATGTGTTCTCGGTCAGCAGAGTACCAACATAGAAGCTATATGAGATGAGAGAGCTACAACCATCAAAATACATTTACTGTTTACACTAATATAGTTTTTGTACCCCATATTTTAATTTGCTACATCATTACTGACCCATACTGCCAGGAACCCAATATAGTTAAAGACCACTGAGCACTTCAATCTCATCTGTAGAAAACGCATGACCACTCATGAAACAGCATGGCTAAACAGCAAAACATAAACTTTTCCCATTGTACACTAAATGTTCTTCCACAGTCTTACATAATGCAGCTTTTTAATTGATGCAAGAAAACATTATTTTAGATATATTACCATAAATGTGGTGTTATGGTTATAGTATGACATTTGACGTATCACTGGTGGATAGGTTCATTTTAAGGGTTAGGCTATGACTATTTTTAGTTAGGTTTAGTTTAGGAGCATGTTCATGTTAAGGCAAACATGCCAGAGGAGAAAAAGGGATCTTGACATTTTTTACATATCCTAAAGATAAAAGTTGATTGCTGTTATATGTGTGAAACTAACTTACTACAGGCTACTGACAAAGTATTGATGTCAGTGGGCCTGATTTATTAAAGCTCTCCAAGGCTGGCAAGGATACACTTTCTTAAGTGAATTCGAGTGACCCAGCAAACCTGGAATAGATTTGTTTAAGTTATTTTCTATTTGTTAGCAAATGTTTTTAATCCTGGACCAGATCCATTCCAGGTTTTTTGGATCACCCAGGTTCACTGATGAAAGTGTATCCTCTCCGGTCTTGAAAAGCTTTAAATCAAGCTCAGTGACTCAGTATTACAGACAGGCAAGTGGGCAAGTGGTTTATGTGCGGAAAAAAAATGTACTCAAAATAAAACAGAATTTAATTTGACAAAGCCATAGAGAAAGAGAGACCTTTTACTTGTAAAATAGGTTACAACACATTTTCCAAAAAGCTCTAACGGCACATTGGAGGCTCTGTCCCCCATAAGATCTACAACAACAACAAATACCGCAGAAGGCATTGGACTCTGAGTGGGACCATTTATTGGTTAACTAAAGTTATTAAACTTTTAGGCATCCCTTCTTTAGGCGTTATCTAAAAAGAAATCCACACATAAAATATATTAAAGTGGCCATATATCTTCCTTCAAAAATGTGATTGTTTTCAAATCAAATGATGAATAGATCTTTGTCATCCTGAAAGCTTAAATGTTTATTAACTTAAGTTAGGCAAATGAAGGGTATCGCTTCAATTCCAACATTTTCTGCTGCTAATTTATACAACTAAAGATTTCTTTGTCACCCCTTGGGACTTTTTCTGCTGAACTATCTAAGCAAAGATTCTAATAATGTCACACAGAGCACGATGTGAAGCCAGGAGGCTATGAAAAGAAAGTCAGCTTTATATATAGCGCAAATTCCTTCTTTCCTCCTCATCAGCTGTCAGCAATTATTGCAAAGGAAAAGCAATTAATTGATTAAAAGAACTCAAACATTACAAGAACAATTTTCAACAGTATTAGGAAAATGTTACGTTTAATTTGGCATGTTTTTTCTCTTTGCCCTGGAAGGATATCAACCACTCCAAATGCTAATGCAGAAATACAACTCCCTTTTTTTAATACCAAAAAATGAACCACAAATTAATTCCATACATTCTTTGCTAGAAATGAGAACAATGAAAGCTAATGTTTTCCATCTCAGTGTAACATGTGAATCTCATACAGAACATTTCATTGCAGATGTAACTTCTCTTTCCTGTTGGATGTTTGTTAATTTGTTGCAGGTCATCCGAGGGTAGGAGGTGTTAAAAAGCAGCAGAATTGCTACTCACAATGCATATTACTGTGTGTGAAGGGAGCTTATTAATCAGAGGCAGAAACTGAAACACTGAGATTAGCTGAGCTGCATGGAAACACACATATGTTGGTGAGTATTCATTTTTTTGTACAGGCATTTAAAGTAGTTCATGGGAAAAAGGGAATAATCTAATCAATCAGTGAAAATACACATTACTTTGGAGTTAATGTGACATTAATGGAATATGTAAGGCAACTACTGAGACCCAGAAATACATTTATAGATAATAAATATTATATATATATATATATATATATATATATATATATATATATATATATATATTATACTCAGTGAATGGAATAGGAGATCTCAGCCTGCCTGGGATTAGATGTCATCAGCCTGCTGCAGTCAGGAAGAAACATTTTCTTAGTCTCCTCTCAAGCAGTGATCGGACTAAAACATTGCAAACAAGTGAAAGGAGAGGCAGCAGCATAGGCTGATTTGTGTCAGAAAAATGTGTGCAGCGTTTAAGAACCAAGTCAGTAAATAGATAATGGCAGTTCCAGAAAAAAAAGTAGGACAATGTCTTTCTGAAGAGAAAAGCAGAAAGATATTGGGAGCATTAGGATGAATATGGAAAATTTATCAGGTTTTGCACCCATATGTTGTTAAACGTGAGTTCAACAATATAAACATATAGCATTATATGGCAAAATTATATTTGATGCACATTTTACATTAGGAAATCCTTGAGAAAAAACTGTCAGTTCACTATTCTGACCTTTTCTTGAAAATGCTAGTTGCTAGCGGTTACTAAACAGGAAAAAGTGGGCAGCAAATCAAGCCAAGAGATCCTAATGCATACTTGTTATGGTTTATTGATTAAAAATATTAACCAATATATATATATATTTTTTTAATCAAAGTCCAAGAACCTATTTACTAACACAAAAGAGCTTACATGAAAACCATTTAAAACAACAAAAACAGGCAAAAAAATACTAATTTGTTAATAGTATTATTAAATTAAAGACACTAAGTTATTAATAAAGCACACCTACCTTAAAAGTTACAGTGGCCTTTGTGCAGTAAAAGCCTATGGAGACGATTGGATCTTTGGACAGCTGAGATTTTGTTCCTTGTAGCATATTTCCATCCTCTGATCCCATGATGCCACCATCTTCCTCATCATTACCTGAACTTACAATAGCGGGAACAAAGGACCAAGCCCATGACACCCATCCTTGCTGCTCATCATCATCTTGCATGTAAAAGTCTTGTGCTGGATACTGTATTCCTGCTAGCAGCTCTTCTTCAGTCCCTGTAGAAACGGTACCATGAACCAGTTATTATTTTATGTACTGTACCTGTGCAAGGCACTAATGTGTTACTCCAGCTTTAGTTCACTGGACAGGGGTGCAAAAAGAAGATAAGCTGATTTACTGTCAATTGAAGGGACAAGAGGCATAGAAGTGCTTTACATGTTTTTACCCATCTAGCTGAACTTTGTTTAAATTACCAGATACAGGACATATATTGGGATGTATAGAGTTGCATATCCATTGGAAGGTTATACAGTAGATACATCAATATGAAAACAATCTCCTATACCTTAATATGAAAGTTAGATGCATAGCAGTGTATGTACAAGACATGGACCTACCTCAAATTTACTGAAGTTTTAACAGCAGAAAACTGCTGAAGTTTTACACTGAAGTGTAACAGCAAAACTACTTTTTTTAAAAAAAATATTGGAAATAATACTTGGAAGCATATTACCTTTAGGTAACCATTATGACTTACACTTTTTTACACTTTCATGGACAGGTAATATAGGGTATAGGATTTCTATTTGAGATAGATATACAAACATGCTAATGTATTCTTTTGGATTCCCTCCTTGTTCCAATAGACTTGCTCCTTTGGAAAATGTATATAATTTCTCAATACATTGCACGTGTGTACCTAGCCTTAGCTGTCCTCGTAAGAGATCAAAATGGGATCTAATCAATTTAGTGTTATTATTCCAAACACAGGCATTCTTTTAGGTCTAGTAATATTAGGTGTGACCTTGTCTGATTCTACATTATTTGACCTGTAGAAAGGTTATCTGATTAAAAAAGTAAAAATGACAACATATTGCTTTTAGGAATTAGGGCAATACAGGCCTGAAGTGATACCTCTATTGTAATATTGCAGTATAAACAAACACATCAAGGCCCCTGCATTTTTTACAGCTGTCTGAGTTGTCTGGTTGCTTAAATGCTATCCACAGTAATAAAGATAAGAAGTCACCAATTACAACAAAGACCAAGTCCAACCAATGTTTTTGTTTTATTTTGGATTGACCAGGGACAGGTTTAAATTACAGGGACTAGAAGTGAGGAAAAGATCTACCAAATCAGGAAAAATACTGAAACAGGATGAATAAAATGTTAACTGTACAGCTGAATATAAGGGATCTTGGATTACAGAATTGGTGAAGGCAACAAATCGTAGAACTGTTCCGAGGTTCCTCCAGAGGTTGCTCCTGGTAATTAACAGTGCGGGTCTCTTAAGTCAGTTTAACTAATACCAATGATCTTTTTGGATATTTGTAAGGGTGACAATATTCCCATTGGATAGCCATGTAAGACGCATTCTTCCTACTGACCACCAATCTAACATACTGTGAGTTGTGGATATAGTAATTATAGTAAGGGTTATTTCACAGGCTTCCTTCAAGTCAAAAAGGTTGAGAAACCCTATTACTAGTACCCATCTTTATATTCACAGGGAGTATTACATATGTATTCTGTACTACATACTAGTTATGTGATTGTGGGAAAAATGTCTGAAAATGTGACAACATCTGCGTTTAATGAAAGGTAAATTTTCTTCTGCTATGGAAATGCCAATGTTTCCCAATCTTCCTCCAAATACAAGTATAGTCAAACAAGTCACAAACACACACATAATGATTGACATCACCTCTGACTAACAAGGGAACCAACCACCTTGGGGTGAGAGAGCAATTAATCTGTTCCTGCTTGTTGCTTCTGGATCAGAAAGAAATCACTTTTGACAGACATATTATGAACCACCTTCAAACCCTGAAAGAAAAGGTTAGGGAGAGCACAGCTGTTTGCCAAGACACAGGAATGACCTCATTTGCGTGCAGAAAGACAACTTGCTTACTGAGTTGTTTTAACCCTCCATAGCCAGAGGTTCTGCCACAAGGGTTAAAATAATCCACAGGTCATTCTGTAATTGTACTCATCTTGATTTGGAGCCAGTAACCTCTATAGCATAATTTTCAGTTATATAGAGAAAACAAAATGAAAAAGGAAACCTAAATTACACACTTAAGCAAGCAGTCCCTCTGGAAACTTTGTCTTACTTAAATCCCATTTGTAAAAGGTAACTTGTTGTGGACACATCTATGCTGGGAATTTCTTACTGTTTGTAAATGAAATGGTCCTTTAAGGAGGCAAAGATAGCCAATTAATATAGGGGTAATAAATTTCATTAAGGGAGAGGTTAAAAAAAAAACAAACAAACAACATGAAAAGAATGAAATTAAAATATAACCGTGTTTGCAGCACTACTAACTTTTAATCCAGAGCAATTCTGCTAGTTAAAGTGGAACTAAAAAACTGTTTTTACCTGTCTGATCGCCTCCTAGCTTTTAAGTTTTACAGAGCTTCGAAGGGATTATAATTTTTTATTATTAATATTACTATTATTATTATTATTATTATTATTATTATTATTATTAATATTAAACATGATTTTTGAAAGTGCCACCATATTACGCAGTGATATACATTAAATATTGGTTGCCAAACACAGACAAATACAGACAGTGACACAGAAGGAGGAGAAGACCCTGCCCCAAAGAGCTTACAATCTAAGGGTGGTGAAAGTAACACACAAAAGGAGGGGATAGCTAGCAATCTCGGTTATCCTTGTGCGTGTCAGGAACAAATTAACTTCTGCGCAAATTGCCTCATCCCAGCCAATCAAGATGGCTCAAGATCTGGATATGCAATGGAGAAGATGGAACAGGGACAGGCAAGTATTGATGGGTTTAGTCTTTCTTAACCCACTCTGAACCCAGGCTGTCATGGACCCTCTCACTTGGGGGACATCATCACACAGATGGTCTTATAATACTACTGAACTATATGAAGCTGCGATATGAATGTGCCAGACCACTGGAAATCTTTGCACGTATAGAAAGCCATTGAATAGAAAAGAATATAAATATACCACTCAATACCAGTCTAGTTTTAGGATAATATATTTATTAACTAATAACTGTAAAACATTTTGGAAAATTACATATTAAATCTGTTTCAACAGAAAAAAAACCATTGATGTATTATAACTGGTAAATTCTAGATGATTAAATAACAGTTGTCTGTGAAGGATCTCATTTATCCTTGTCACTGTATAGCTAGTAGTAGCTACCCACATTCAGCTGAATTTTTTATATGGTAGAAGATATTCACAGCTGATCCAAAATGCTCTTTCAGTCCTTCTTTACACTTAAAAATGTGTTTTGGACAAGCTGGGAAACATCCTTAACATTTTAGAACCGTTCAGCTGAATTCGATTAACACCTAACTAAATTAGCGTTATATTTTTGGTAACAATCAAATTTCAACTACAGTATAAGGCACTGATGAAAAGTTTTTTCCTGCTTTTCCCTAGCTGATGAAAAGATGGAGAACAGACTCTTCTTTTATTAGCAGATTAAGCATTCAAAGAGATAAATTAGTTGTCTGGGGTCAACTTCCAATAAAGACAAAGAAATTTTTCACTTTTCGACAAGGCACATCTGTCCTAGCTCCAAACTAACCTTTCTTAGGAACTTTAGCGTCTTTAACTTTTAGCGTCTTTGGTTTAAGTTATCTCAACCTTAAGGATTTTTTTTTACTTAGAAATAAGTAGGATAAATCTATAGAACAGTAAATTATTCCACAAAACAAAAATCTATGCATTGCCTACACATTATCCTGTTCATTTTTTTTTCAAAAAGTAAAAATTTTATATTTTATTTTGGACATTTTTGGCCAAAATGTCCAATATTTCTGGACATTTCACAGCCAGCCAAGGTAATACTGCAAATGAAGAATAAAAAAGGAGCCTTTTTGCAGATATGAGAAATTCTAAAGCATAAGAAATCTGAACAACCAGTGAATAGTTGGTTATGTTTCAATGTTATGGATATGATAAGCATTTTACTGTTCAGTGAGATGGTGCTTAGTGATCAATATGGTTTATACTATCATGAAGCGAATGCACCAATCTCACATTTCTCACTGTAAGTAAGAAATTGTAAACATCTATAGGCAGCTTACATGGTCAATGGCATATGTTCTGGGCTTTGGGTTAAACCAAACAGCTGAAGGTATGCAGGTAATTTTTTCTTTTTGCCTCCCTACTTTTGCAAAATATTGATCAACCCAATTGATCAACTTAAAATCAGGTAATTATGTTCAAAGTGCACCAATCCAAACAGAAATTCATTTTTCCTTCTAAAGCAGCCATATCCTAAATAGAAATGACAGTGTCCTGCCAGCAGGTACAGAGTGGGACTGTTGGAAAGCAGCTGTATTCAGGTGGCTTTTTAAATGCATGAGAAGCCCAAATACAAGATCAAATTTTAAAAAATCTGACTTTTCATCCAACACAACAGAACAAACAAAACATTGCTTTGTGGTATGTTATAGATAGTAAATGGCACTGCAACACACATACGATGTGTTACAGTAATAGGCATGGTAATATGTTTTATGCCAGCTACACACTGTTTTAATGTGTTGCCACATGCATGCTTAGGTGCATTGTTAAGGTAGTCCATTTATTTCCACCGCACCAACACACTAAAACCAGACACTATTTTTACAGATGGTTCCTACATGAGAATGCCACTACAATGGTGAAGATGTGAACCTGGAATAATGTGAATAGTGTCTCTTTGAACCATTCTTTCTACTTTGCATATAACAAATGCAAGTCACACAAAATGTGTGGTTCAAACAAGAGAAACAAAAAAATCTGATTGTTTTTTAGGTATAACGGCTTAAAGAGTTAACCATACAAAACCTGTCATGTGGAAGAAATGTTTGCTAACTAAAGAAAAGAAAAGAGTCCAAACAACCTAAATAGATCAATTAATGTTTAAATGGTGCAGCTGTGCTATGTATATTTATATGCATTCAAACACATACACACATTTGTCTTGCGTCCAAACATTTCAGGTAATATAAACCTACCATTACCACGACGACATTGCACTGACCTTTGCCATGTCAGAGCCTCACAATAAAAAATGGAGAGAAAAAAAAAAATAAATTTACCATACAAATAATTTGTTCGTCGGCCACAGTCAAGGCACTTTATAGAATAGAGCATTTCTCAACCTTTTTAACAAGGGGGAACCCTTAAAATAACTTTCAGGTCCTCAGGGAACCCCAGCTATAATTACTATATCCACAGGTCATAGTACATTAGTGTGGTGGTCAGTGGGAGGAATGCCAATTACATTGCTGGCTATTGGAAAGTATATGTCACCCTTACAGAAAGTCAAAAAGATTATTGGTGTCAGCTAAACTAACCTGAAGGACACAAACTGGTCATTGCTCAATGAACCCCTTAGCAACCTCTGGAGGAATGCTAGGGTTCCTGGATGAGAAACACCGGACTAGATTAGCATGATTGATTTGATTATCAGTTTACTACTTACTTACCTGTGGATAAATTATTTATCTATATCTATATATCTATATATATATAGAGATATATATATATATATAGAGATATAGATATATATATACATACATACATAAATATCTCATGTATGGGCCTATTGAACAAAGGCACCAAGCTACTTTTGCATCCTCATTTACTTGTATTTCACATGCTCCCCAATTTGACCGTCTTTTTGCATTTAAGTTTCTCTATCTTCTAAGCAAAGCGTCTACCAGTGGAAGTTCCATGGAGAATGAATAGGGGAGGGAGTTAGGGGTACTGTAACCAAGAGAACCAAGGCTGTGGTGCAAGTGACTGAGTGGCTGGTTAAATGCCAGCCTCGGGTAGTTTTAAAATGAGCTCCGATAGGTCTTTGAATTTTTGACCTTATCAAAACAAATAAGTTATAAAAAAAAAACAACCCTGACTTGTCAAAACGATTTTATTGTACAAATTGGGATGTACAAATCTCTTGCAAGTCATGGGAATAATCTTTTAGAACAAATAGTTTTTACTTTATAGGAACTGGGCTCTAGTTTAATGAAATCACCTAGAAAAAAAAAAAAAATATATGCATAAAATAAATTACTCAAAATGTTTCTGGTTTCCTATCAGCCTGTTCTGTCCAGAGACTGCCAGCAAGCCAGCACTTTGAAGATTTTCTCAGAATTAATTCCTGAGAAACCAAAGATGCATATGGAAGTTTATATGAGACCAGGAACAAGGCTACTGGCTCCCAGATGTTAGAGCGGATACTTTATCTTGCTACAAGACATCTTTAAAAGAAATGGGGTGAACTATTCCAGCTTTTTCATGTTTGACTCTCAAGACCAAATAAACATTTTACAGAAGAGTGAAAGCAATATTTAGTACTCTGATGTGACCTGAGCAGCTGCTGGAGAGTTAGGGATTCAAGGAGACATATTCCTAAAACAGCAGTTCCCAAACCAGCGTTTTAGAGCCATGAACAAATCAAGATTGCCAGAGGTATTTACTAAAATGACTCAAAGTGACTCAAAGTATTATTATACCGTAAGCAAGCAGCAAGTACCTATTAAGAACTTGTCTACGGCTAATAGAGATGTGTGGGGGGGGGATAATTTATCTCGCAGTATGTCTATGGGATGTTTGTGCCCTGACCTGGATTGGAAGGTATTTAATTGTAATAAGCCCCTGAATTGGTAATATACAAATTTTTGAATTTTTTTTTTTTTTTTTTAGTTTAGGGGAACATAACATATGAAAAGCAGCACAGTTGGCTCAGTGGTTAGCACTCTTGCCTTGCAGCACTTGGTCCCAGGTTCAAATCCTGGCCAGGACACTATCTGAATTGAGTTTAATGTTCTCCCCATGTTTCCTTTGGAAACCACGGTTTCCCCCAATCCTAAAAACATGCGGTTAAGTTATTTTGCTTCCCTCAAAATTGGCCATAAACTTTGTTAATAGCATATGACTATGGTAAGGACAATAAACTGGGACATTTAGTGAAATGACTATGGACTTGGTAAAAGGCTGCATAACATATAATTATAATATGACAGCCAATAAGTTAAAGTCAAATACCTAAAAAGTGAATAAAAATAAATAAGGTTCTCCTTTAGACTACTTTGGTTCGATGGACTGGCTGAGGAAGCAGTTCCAATGTGAACTCCTAGGCAAATCT
Source organism: Pyxicephalus adspersus (assembly GCF_032062135.1). Classification (NCBI taxonomy): domain Eukaryota; kingdom Metazoa; phylum Chordata; class Amphibia; order Anura; family Pyxicephalidae; genus Pyxicephalus; species Pyxicephalus adspersus. The sequence continues at coordinate 22,029,350 of NC_092862.1, forward strand.
AAAGATTTGTATTCTGAGACCCACTTACACTAGCGATAACCACACATGCCGTGCATAAAGCATATAGGCCCCACAACAAATGTCATCAGAAAAGAGTCTCTTCAAAGTGTGGCGATTTTTATATATACACACACACAAAAAGAGAGAACTTAGAAAGGACTGGAAATTGTGACAAAACAGAAGCTTAAATTCACACAGCAAGAAGCGAAGCTCCAAATATGTATGCTGCCAATAGAACAGAAGCACAGGAGGATTATGTGTTGGGAAAGAGAATGATTCAGTTGCAGAGAGTCAGTTTGAGTAATGTACAGTGGCAGATAAAAAAGGGAAACATTATATCTGTTTCCTCACACAGTGGGCTAAGCTAAACTAATCATCTCCTCCAGTTTCAGCCTTGATGTTTCTGCTGCAATCAAAAATGCTCAAATTTAGGGGTAAATATGTTTTCGTTGAACTACAACTTCCAGCATTTACCAACAGAGAGTAATACATTAGTTCTCCCAAATGTATGCCAATACCTCCAACTGAAAAAAAAATCTTTCCTTAATAATATCATTCTTTTCAATACAGCGAGGACTAACAAAAGACACTTGAGCAACAAACCAATGCACACAGTAAAGATGCCAAAAGTACATCACTTATAGCACCTGAATTAGGCTCTTCCTGCATCTTAATAAGTCAGAAGTGGATTGTTGATTTCTGAATACATGTTTTTGTTTTGTACACCTCAAACAGGTGAGCTGAACTGTTAAAGTTGTCCAATAAAGTGGGGGCAAAGGACAATATTGTATGTGGGCTATCTGAAGCTATCTTTTTTCTGTATTACAGATTTACAATGCTTTGTTCTACACTACACTGATGTCTGTTCTGATTATGGGGCTAAATTGAGAGGTGGAAGAAGTACAGATCCAAAGAATAAAATAAAAAACTTTATATACTTGAGTATAAACCAATTATTTTTGTTTGTAACATACTTTACACAAAGGCACACTAATATTTTTTTTTTTTTGGTGGGGGGGGGAACAACCATGCACAAAAGATCTTTAAAGAGCAAATGATCCTTTATAATCAACAGAAAAGTAATATATATATATATATATATATATATAACATATTGTATAATGTATAACATATTGTATTTCTGTATTGTAAAACAGCTTGTTTTGAATGTTGCGTTCAAAAAGCCACTCTTTAGTTATTCTCTCTATACATAATAAGTATACACTCTAGGCTTGGCAACTCTAATATTAACCTCACCTCCCAGGGTATAATAACTCTTTAGTTTCTTAAGTAGTGACAGCCAGTCAAGTCAAATTTTTTTTTTTTTTTTTTTTTTTTAGATAAAAGAAGATACTTCCGTTTTATTTATAACAGTTTATGTTTAGGTGTTTAACTGCTCCCTCTCCTCGGACTATGTGTGAAGTAGGGAAGTGTGGTTTAAATACTAGGCATAGTTTACCCATTCTAGCTCCTGCAAGATTTATCTGTAGTCCGGATATAAACAATGACATCAAACTGCAGGGGAATCAGACTTGAAAAATAAATTTGGCGGGTGCTGGAATAAGTAAGGAATTACTACACCACACTTCCCTGCCCTGCAATGTAGGAGGAGAAGGGTCTTTAGTTTGAAGCGGGCATATGGGGCCAGAATGACTGCACTTCATCAAGTACCACCCTAAGTGTCATGCCCATCTTAAGTAAGCCAAGGAATGGCCCTGGTCATCTGCCACATTCCATCCTTTAACACCTGTATCCTTGCTGAATCGCAAAGGGGTCAGGGAAAACAATCACAGAACGTGCTGGGGGACAAAGGTTTACAACCCCTACAAAAATGAATAAAGAGAAAAAGTAGGGTATACGAATCCCTTAAGTAGTAAATATAAGAGATATTCTCTTGCAGGGACATTGTTGTGTATGAATCTTTTTGGTCTAATGTCAAATTTCCTAGATTGTAAGCTCTTCGGGGCAGGGTGCTCTCCTCCAGTGTCACTGTCTGTATTCGTCTGTCATTTGCAACCCCTATTTAATGTACAGCGCTGCCTAATATGTAGGCGCTATATAAATTCTGTTTATTAATAATAATATTAATAAAGTTATTAATAATATTTGAACTGAATATCCATAGGTACAATTTCCTCTATAGCAAGGAGGATAGCACAGAAGAAATATCACCAAATCTCGGTCCAATCCTAGGAAATTCAGTCACCAGAGGCAACAGTATAAAGTAGGATGATCTCACACTGCAGATATACTGATTTTACCCTACAAACAGGGGTACCAAAACGCATTTTAGTAAGTGCACTGTCATTTTTCAGTAAGTATCATTCTACCTGAATGAGGAAGATTGCCTTTTGAGGAACCCCAATGCTAGAGAAAAGGTAAGTCTTGCAGTTAAGGCTACCTTTTTTATTTATAAATCTAATGATTGAGTTTTACTTTAAAACAAAGTTACAACTGTGCCAAATGATTTTTTAATCTAAAAAAAAAACAAAAAAAAAAAAAAACACATATATACTTGTAAAATACTTCTAGTTTCAGAATTCAGCAACCCTCAACAACCAAGTCTCAGAACTAGAACTCAGCAATCCAGCAATGACTTTTCAGTTATTTTCTTTGCTTTGTCTCAACATTATTGTTGTCTCAACATTATTGCATTGCTTAATTCAGTGTCATTGTTTCTTTACAGACTATAAACGTAGCTATTCATGGATTAGAATATGGCATGATCCAAGCATGCTCCATACATTTAACAAAATATTTAGGAGTCACTATTAATATTACAACAAATTTTGGATATATTTACAGAAAAGTAACAGTAGAGTATATTGAACTTCAAGGAAGAGTAACATGTGTTCTGAATTACTACCCAGTCTAACTATTCTTTCAATTAAAATGTCCATCCATAAAGGTGCTTCCAATCCCAGCACATGGACGATTACTTAATCCCTGTATCATCTCATTTCAAGACCATGTCACCAATCAATTATCAACAATAATTGGTATAGTCATTGTAGGGATGTTGATGTATCTGTAAGCTGTTAAAACCAGATGTGCTGGGTACATCCCTCATTTTGAACCCATCTTTTACAAGACTGAAATCCTGATCAAAGATAAACTGTGCCTGTAATCACTCACAACACAAATGGGTGAAAATCTGAGCTTCCAGTAGATAATAACTACAGCTGCCCATGTTGCTTTGTTTCTAGTCTAATTGCCCTTTCAGTTTAATAAATCTAGCCATCAGTGAACATTAAAAAAGATCAAGAACATGAAGTATATTCTAAACCAAGGTTTACCCAGGCTATGAAAACTGCTGAAAATAAAGACTTTAGCCCCAAGCACACATTGTGGGCATTTCATCCCTAGTATTGCTGCAAAAGAAGTGAATTACAAAATATTAAGGTAATAAAGATTGCAATCATAGTCAGACTGCTTGTAGACATCAACGTAATATCAATAGACACACTGAGATATTTATAAATGAATATAAATATACTGAACATGCTTAGATCATGCTATAATCTCATCCATTACCAGCCAAGTTTATAGCATGTGAAGAAACAATGACACTGAAGTGAAGCAATGCAATGTTTAGTTGAGGCGTTCTTCTTTGATTAAGAAGTAGACCTAAATCTGTAGCACCTTAGGCTATCCATGCTTGTCCTAAATGTCTCAAATCTGCAAGATTCCATTGTTTTTATGTAGCCCCAGAGCAGGCTAATTTCCCCCAAGATTTCTATCACTGCAGCTCAGCTATTGATACATTATAACAATTCAGGACTCCTTTACAAAATGTTTGCATATACAATGCATCATTCTCCTTACTAACATTATTTACACAACTGCTGTGGCATCAAGATGGCAAATGACCAACTGTTTAACATAAACAAATCTAATTTTTTTTCCATTATATACTGCAAATATACACTGCTGTATACAATTTTAACATCTGTACAATTCCAAAAAGGGCCATCTGCCAAATAATGAAACTCCCTTCACATGCACAGTTTACCTTGATACAGTTCTGCTACAAAAAAAGAAACCTGGTAAATTTCTATCAGTTGTGTTAACTCTTTTGTTTTAATACTTAGGGGTCTACTTATAAACCAATAAGTCCAACATTCACTGAAACAACCCCTGGCCCACGAGCTTCAATGGCAGCAATTGATTCTCTATAGCAGGCAACATTTAGGTGAATGTTGGAGTCACTAACTAAAAGGCAGAACAGTACTTCCTTTAAAGCTTAGCTTATATTGGCATACTTTTTGAGATCTGCATACTGGCCAGTGGTTTCAAGCCAGTGACAAAGTACTGAAGTCAGTTGGCCAGAATAATTGCCAGGGACCTAGAATTTTGGTTTAGGCACCTAGTTTAAAATGCATGAATGGCAGTCTGTATGCTCATGTCCCAGTTTTGGCAATATGGCTCAGTTCAGTGGCACCACTGGTTAGCTTTAACACTTTGTAATATTGTTCAGACTACAGCTTTTCCTTTTTCGTGTCTGACCTCTGCTTTGTGTTAGACTGCAGGAAGTCAAAACTACAGCCAATTTTTAAGTATTTATAACAATACAATTTGTAATTAAAAGAACAATTGATCCACATAGTTACAAAATAAGACTTAATAGTTTGTTGGAAATATTCAAAAAATGAGCAATAAAAAAAACATGTCAACAGCTCACCAGGAATATTAATTACTGCTTCCTTAGTATGGCTTGGGGGATCTTCGGTTTCTTCTCTAGCATTTCCTATTTCACCATAGTACAGAGCAATACCTAACTGCATTATGCGAATGAACATTGGGAGTTGCTGGTCAGTCAGGGAGAGTTTCAAGCTGTCCACCATTGTGTGAATCTAAAACAAAAAATATTGAAAAGTTGTTTCTACACATAAGTTGTTATAGGTCAGAAACTAGCAAAAAAAGATAATAGAGGTCCCAGGGCTTGAACCCAAAAGCAATGTCATATTTCCATACAGTATACAGTTTTTGCTTATTTGGTAGCTTTATGTTATCTGTACCTTGAGTTATAGATCCAGAATATGTAAAAAAGGAAACTGTATTCTTGTTATAAGTGTAAGTGATTCACCTATTTTAGAAAAGCCATCAGAAAGGAGTAGCTAACTTTTTCTTAATAAAGTCAGCAACAACATCCTTTATATCCCTTTAATTTTAAAATTACCTGGGGCTGCTGCAAAAAAAAAACATGAAACCACCCTTTGACACCCCAGATAACTTTCTTAAATAGCTGGCTTTATATTGTTTCTAAATGTAGTATATATTTTTCCTGTTTGTGCTTTAAATTGCTACCTGCATGCATGAAAAGATATGTGGAGCTTCTGTAAAATTACCTTGATTACAGCAGGCATTTTAGAATTGAGGTTGTCGTAGGTGAAGTGTAAACGGGTTCGGAAAGAGCACTTGTACAGAAGTGGGTCTTGGTAAAACTCTATCTTCCCACTAGCATTTCGCTTGTCAAGGCAAACTGTGCAGTCAGAAAAGTTAATAACTTTCCTAAGGACCAGTTCGGTACCTGAAAGATAAAGCACAGAAAATTAGTAATGACACATGCAAACTTTTGCTTCAAAAAATTCTGTTTGTTAGCTGTTAAGCTTTACCCAAAATAAAGTCAAAGTGAAGTGCTTACTAGGTGTTTTTTTTTGCATGCTGACCATTGCGTAATGAAAGATAATACAAACAGAGGATTTGATATATCTGGGGGTATACTTAAAGCTTGCAGTGGCACTCGTGTATTGCTCCAAATGGTGTGCCTATCGGTAAGGGAAAAGCTGAAGCAATCAAAGACAGGGCACAGGCATTAAGGGGGTGCCTGATGGACTCACAATTGATTCTAGAATATTTTGATAAACAGAGGAGTTTGTGGTCGTCTAACGGACTACAAGGTCCCCAGGTCATGTGGCTGTAAAACAAGCCCAAATTATCACCTCACCGCCATTCTGCTTGACAGTTGGTGTGGTGAGTTTGTGCTGATGTGCGGTGTTTGATCTCCAAGAAATGTGGAGCTGGGCATTATAGCCAAACATCTCCACTTTGCAAGAAATGACCAAACATAAACCATTAGTGCCATGTTCTTTTAAGAGAGAAAAGGCCTGTGATGATGCTGTGATGTCCATTCCTGAGAAGGCTGACAATGGTGTTAAATATTTCTTAAGTGTGAATTATCTTTCTCACTTCCAATTGATTGGGTATGGCCTTATAAAACTCTCTGACTGATGGGCCAAACAATTGCCTTTCCAAGATTATTTCTGATTCCTATTCTTCTTGGAATAGTATTAACACCTATATACCTATATTCGCCATACCAGCAAAAATTCTGCTTTTATAGAGGTGATCACAATAGTGAATGATCAGTTAATCAAGTGCATTTAAATTAACAGCACCTGGTTGCTACTTATCCTTTAAAGTTCCTATTAAAGTTGTAAAGATGTACTTAAGGTTTTCTTTCACTGATTCTGCATGTTGACTTAGTCTTTGTTTAAAAATGACACAGTGCAATATGCTAGTTGTTCAGCTGAGGTTACATTTATTTATTTTAATTTATTTAATTTAAAATGACTAGGTGATTTTTTTATTATATGATAAAGGAGGGTGCACATTTTTTCTTAAAACTGCATGTAAAGATGGGGAGGTGGGCCGTTAAGTAAACCACATAGGCAAAGCAGAGGTTCTGGTATAAAGGTTTCAGTGAGTGCAGAGCATGGCATAACCAAATGTGGCAATTCTTACTACGGTAGTAGTACTAACAGAAGTTAGTAGGCAGAACAGTACTTCCTTTAAACTGCACAACTATACGGTAATCAAGAAGTAAAATTAAAGAGAATGTGGTTTCCATCAAAAGCAACTGAAAACCAGCTAATAAATAAATAAATGTATGTTTTTTTTTTTGTTTGTTTTATGTTTTTTTTTTAATGTGTATTTGTTTACTAGACCTTCACACAGTAGATGTCTTGTATGCGAGAATATGATATATAGCATACTAGTAGCAGATTTAAATAAATTGGATGTTTGGCGAACAATCAGTCTACCAAGGCGTTTTCCCTGTTTACCATTCAGAGTCAGCTCACAACCATCAAATTTATTCTGACATCTGTGATTTTCATAGCATGACTTACAGCGTGGCAGAGAATTAGCAACAAAATTTTAAGTTAAGGAATAGCATGTGGCACATTTAATATCCACATGAATGTGATCAATTTATGAGCAGAAAACAGCACAGCTCTGTAAAACAATCTCTCCAATTTTCCAGGGAAATCCATTAAATGACTAAGAGCTGCTTCTACAGTAGGAAATAAGAAATGTTCAAAGATGGTGTTTGGAACAGCTGACCTAAACATATCCAAAATCCCAGAGATAATGCTGAAATGGACCAGCACAATATATGTTATCAACAGAAGGTGTAAGTAGGAAGCCTGCCCATTAGAACAAGCCAAAAGGCACTACAAAAGGTACAATATAAATATCTATTTCATATCATCTTTCTGGAAAAGAGAACGGATTATTTAGCTCTTTGCTATTTATTATTCCTCTCACAGACATGTTGCGCCTACCCCTATATGACATTGCATAGGACTGCCCAGTGATTGTTTAGGCACTAAAAACTGCAATTGCCATGGCACCTCTTTGTTTTTTTTTTGGCACAAAGTCAATTTTTATTCTAGATTAAGGAGGCATACTAGAGACACTGATAATGTATTCATGTATAAAATTAGTTTACATGTATTTGTTTAGTGTGGGTTCATTTTTTTAATGATGCAAAATGTAAATAAAAAGGGTCAACCCAAAAAAAAAAAAAAAGGTTAAGCTCACCAGAGATATCCATAAATGCTCTGTCCCAGAACTCATCAACAGTGTAACACTCTGCGCAAGTAATGTTGACTGACAAAACAATATCATCCTCAACATATTTTAGGATTAAGTTGTTTACCACAATATTCACGTTATTGACAACACGTCGGATTAAACTCTGAACATATCCTGAAACAGAACACAAAAACAAAAATCATTGTCATTCTAAAATATACCAAAAAGAAATGAGATAAAAAAATAATTTTTCAGTTAAATAGTGTATTTAAAGTATGAATTCTATTCAGAATTAGATTGAGTAGAGAAGTCACACTTGCCCCCATTCTCCAACTATCAGCCGGTAGTACAAGGAGCAACCACCTATGGGAATTTGCAATAGAAGGCCCAGGCTGATGTGAGAGTTTAGTCAATGAAAGGACACATGAATAAATATATTTTTAGGAGCAACTCAGGTGACTAATCACTGATGAAAGCAAATGTTTCTCTGGTTTAATAAAATAAACAAAAATAGTAAATCGCAGCATGAAAGGAAACTGGAAAGGAGTAGTGTTCACAAATGATTTTACTGCCAGGGGACTTACAGTATCGAGCTATCTGTGGGTGCCCACCCAATGGTACATCCACCCTCCCTGGACGTGACTGAAAGGATACTCCAAACAGGCACCTTTTTTCTTTCAACAAAATTGCTCAGCAGTAGCTCCAAACTTACAGATAGCTCATCCTCTGGTGTGTTTCTGGCTGCCAATGTTTATATCATAGAAGGAAAGTTTGGGGTAAGGGGGGATGCTTTTTTTTTTTTAAGTATTTAAAACCTTGTATTTTTTTCATTGCTGTCCGTTTCCCTGTTGCCAATTTGTCTTTAACACTGGTCAATCAAAGTCTGTCCCCAAAACAGAAAAAGAGAGCCTAATTTGCAGTTAAATTCAACAAGAGAGACAGCCTTAGTGGTTTTACCCAAAAAAAAAAGTTTGGGGTAAATATACACATTTTAAATGGTACTCCTTTTTACTACAAGATATATATTAAGAAAGTATGACCATTTCAGCCTCTAATCTTTTCCCCAAGTATGTAAAGTAATCTTTCTCCATTAAATAATAATTAAACTTAGCATGTTTGATTAAGCTGTGAATTCAGTAAGCATGTAGAGATTGAAGTGGACATGGTCACTCTATCTGAAGGTGCAAAACTGTGGAACGCATATTGGCTGCTCTTAATACAGGTGAATTTACAACAACTCTATATCTGAAATTATTATACAGCTTTTTTAATAGGTTGACGTTCTTATGGCACTTAAATCATTGGTCTGTGCAGCAATTTAAAAAAAAAAAAAAAAGAGCAGGTTTATTAGGAACTTTCTTGTACAAAAGAGAACCGTTTCTGAATGCCATTTATTTTCCTCATAAAATAAACAATATTACAAAAAATAACAACTTAAAGCAACAATGATGATACAATGAAAGGGTCTTTAGAGACACAGGGCAGTTGTACTGCATTGCATTAGGAGACCAAAACTCCAAAGATTCCTCAGGTGGCAGTTTCACTTTAAAAAAAGCAAAAATCATCACTCCGTGTAAAAACTATAGATATTAGATATATTGATTGCAGTTTTATTTTTCAGTAACTGAGTTACATTTAAATAAAATGATCTAAACAAAAAAATTAAATATGCTCCTCTGTAATCCATCAATCCAACAAGTTTCCTACAGTGTCTTAAAATCAATGAATTATAAAATTCAATGACAGAAAGTCTCTCTGGCAGCTGTAATAAGATGCAGGAGGCATTCCTAAAGGACAATTCTGGAAAGTTGATACTTGCATAAATAGTCAGGGATCAAGTACAGAAGTATTTACTGTGCCAGTACCTGCTTTGAGAGACTGAATTTGATTTCATTGGTTTTTAATATAAAAAGACCAAATTATTTCTGAAATTGTCTAATTATCCTCTCCAATATTTTTAAAACAAATATACGAAATGTGCATCAAATCAAAAGTTATTTTTCTAAGGTTCAGATAATGGGGAAAAAGATGAGATGAAGATATTGCATTACAAAAATTACATTTCTGGCAAACGTGCATTCATAAATATTTCGTGTATCAGCGTTAACACAACTGTATGACTCAAGCAGTCAAACAACCATTTCTGTCCAAAGCATTTGCAGTGATTTAGGAAGTGCTGTGTTTTATTTTCTAAGTCTTTTCCAACTTCGTTATACTCTTTCCCCCATGGATGACAATTGTTCTGGGGAAAATACAGCACAAACATTTATTAGAACGTCAAGGTCTTTGCAGCTGCATCACAGTTCCCTGCTTCTTTGTAGAGGACCAGTGTTCTGTAGGTCCCTTTCATTACACCATAAGTAGCTTATACAGGAACATAGGCATTATTTAGGTAATGTTTTATTTTCAGCAAGCATTGATTATGAACTGTTAGATGTAAGCAAGTTAGCTGTGATGAATGCACAATAAATAACCTGTTTGAAACAGTAGAGGAGTTAAACTGTCTTCCAGTTTTGTGACATGTATGATTTTGCCTATTCTTGTACATTGCTTTTTGTACTTTCATATTGTTGTATACAATTTTTCTTGCCTTATACTAATACAAATATTGAAATAAAAAAACGGCAGAGTCGGCCTAAGCATCACCATGGCAAAACCACTTCAGCATGACATAAGGATAAGACCTGGGGGTAAGGGATAACCATGTGGTGGTTATGGCTATGTGGGTATGCCTGGGACCTGGAGGTTTTATGGATAGAGGTTACCCTTAGCTGAGGGTTATTATGGCTGAGTGTATTAGCAGTTATGAATGGCAGTTATAGCAGATAGGTATGGCCTTTGTTAATACATACCTACATTATAACCACACCTACCTCGCGTTTCATGCACTGTAATAATATAACCTATTTTCCTTATATTTGCCTTAGGGCCCACATTTTAATGCGATGCCCGTGTGCTGCCCGTGTCTCATTTTCTGCTTATAAGTGCAACAATGTATCATCAGTAAAGCATATTGCTTATAACATATGCTCATGTCCTAAACAACAGGACATGAGGAAACAAAAAAAAAATATTTTATGTACATAAACATACAGCAAAAAAAAAAATTGTAATTAAACGCTATGAAGAAAAATTATTAACTGCATATTTTACTGCAAACTTTTAATGCACATACAAACACACAATTAACAAAATATTCAAATTAAAATAGAGACCTAGGTAAGAGATTTGTATAGTGACCAAACGAGTATGGGACAGAAGTTAGTTTAAAATGAATACAATCTCTTAACATAGCAGATATTTAGTGCAAGGGCTCAAGACAGACAACAGCATGTCAAGTGCAAACATATAGCTTGAGGGCAGCTTTTGTAGAGCGGTGTATGGGCATTTAAGTGTTTACTTGACCTCCTCCCCTAGTGAAATGACCCCTGTGACTTGCCACTAAGGATGCTGAGAGTAATTTATGGCTTCAGTCTCTAAAACATGACCAACTGAAACCCAATACCCATTTTTTTCCTTTTTGAAAACCAAGTTACAGCACATGTACAGGAAGCTGTGTGTTCATATACCATTTATCCTAAATTTAAAAAAAAAAAAAAAACTTGTTTAAATTCTTAAAACCTGAAATATTTTTTCATACGTCTGCAATGACACTTTTAATGGTACAATGTATCTGTAAAAAGAAGAACTCTTAAACCAAAATACACTATCACCAATTAGTGGACCGCTCTCTTTGAGAGAACTGCGTAGTATATTCTATCATAAATATAGGTCAGCAAAAGGCAGCCAATTTCTTTCATGAACAATTTCCTTTACATTGTCAACAACAAACAACAGACACCAAGTGGTTTTAAATGCCTGACCCAACAACCAAATGATCCTTCAAAACAATTTTACTTCTGCAAACGTGTGTTGTGTGTATATTTGTTCTTCCTAAAGACAAAGAAAGCACAATTCCATAAATGGATGAATTGATCAAAGGTCTGTAATGTCACTAGGCACCTTTTGGTTTTCAGACAAATGACAAATGAGAAAAAAGAGCCCACTGCTTCCCCACCTCCTAGATTGTAAGGTCTGGGGGGGGGGGGAGGGGGGCAACTACATAAAAAAAAACAGGCGGTACCTTACATAGTCTCTAAAGTAGTGGTTGCCAACCGATGGATCAGGAAAAAGACCCCGCTGGGGGGGGCACCACCCATGGCCCACTTTCATCATTTGCGATTCTGGAAGGTGGTTATTGCACAGGGGGAAAGGCGATACCCCTTCTGAAATAACTGTTCTTACTTGCCTGATCGTTGCCCAGCTGTCAAATTTTGCTCAGCATTGGTTGCCAGGAAAACCCATCAATCCATGTGCTTCTCTTGCGCATGGCAGAAATGAATGAACTACTGCCAGGAATTACATGACCCTGGCGCAGCACATCAAGATGGCTGAGGATCACCTCCAGAAAGAGACGAAGGGAGATGACGGTCCCCAGTGATGGAACAGGGATAGCTGAACATACCAAGCTCAGCATTAAAGGAAACCTCCAGTTTAGAAATCAGGAAGGTCACTATTGCTTCATCTGATAATTTGAAATACATTTTTGTAGACAAATGTTGAGGTATTATAAGTAGTTAACTAATGAGTCAATTACAGTGTGTATGTTTTTATCTTTTTTACCCGGTAGTTAATGAGTAGCAGAGTACAAATGTAGGGTCCAAAATCATGTTTTAATTCTAAACTGAATTCAACTTTTATTGTTTAGTGTAATGACCAACAAAAACACTGAATACTACAGTGAAACAAGATTTTAAAAATAAAAACGAAGTAAAGTCTGAGCAAATAAAGATTAACAATAGCTTCACATCTATGCACTACTGTTTTTTTTATTGTGAGTTTTCATGCTTTAACATTGCTTTATATCATCTGTTTTCTTGAATTATGTGCTTAGCATTAAGGTAAGTGTGAGAAAAGCCTACTTTTTTCCAAATATACCTGGGCCGAGAGCTCATGGCCTGTTGCCAGGGGGTGAGTCTCCGTAACTTTGAGTTTGCAGCTCATGATTATCCATTTATCATATGGTTTCACATGCTTCCCATTGCACATGACTTCTCATTGCATATATGTGCACCAGACCCATTAAAAACAATGGAATGCTAAGGCGCATGCATTTTGATGGATTGCAAAGCTTGCCTTATGATGCATAGGTATGAACAGGGTCTACAACAAGTGAAATTTGCCTTCAGTCTATTTATGCTGCTTACGTCTGAATAAAAATTCCTTTGTGCACATAATATATAGTGTGTTTGATTACAATCTTAAATTAACTTTCTAGTTGCTTAACTGCAACAATAATAACGCATCTCTTCTTCTCAAAAAATTACCGTCCAGCTTGTTATAATTCTTATATCATTTTAAAACGTTTTATTCCAATTAAACAGTTCCAACTGAAGGCTGTTGAAAGAAAGCCATAGAAAAAAATAACTTAAAAAAAATTATAATTTTAGGTAAAAAAAACCCCTAAAAGTTTCTTTTTTAATTTTACAAGGGGCTTTCTATGCAGCCAAACAAAACATTCCATTAAAAGCAATCTTCAATTTTGTTAATGAAATTTTCTTTTTGGGCCAGATGGAAAACAGACATCCCCAACATGCTTTAACACACAAACACATTTGCTGCGGTGCATTGCACTGTGGTGTGAACGCTTCCGAACGGAAATACTGGAAAGGACATAAAAGCTTTTAAAGATGCTGCACCTATAGTTATCTTTAAAGCCCCCAGGTGATCTTTTACCAAAAAAGCAACTTTAAAAGCACAGTTGGACCATGGACATCATTACCAAGACTTTGCCAACTATCCTTAAAGAAGATAAACCCTTATTTTAGAGATTTGTGAGGAAAGAGACATGAAAATTTTTGCTGTTTTAAGAAGGCTCTACTCTGTACATCTATCTTCTGCTACATTCTACCAAGTGTACCTTTTGGTCAGTTAAGATGTCCATCATGATAAATGTACAGAAATCAAGATTGTGGGATGTCACAGTGCCACATGCATGAGGGCGTTAGGTGTCTTCTTTATATTGCTACAAGCCATTTATAAATTAATATTATTATTATACAGGATTTATAAAGCGTCATACAACGCAGTGCTGTACATTAAATAGGGGTAGGAAATGTCAGATCTACAGTGACACAGGAGGAGAAGACTCTGCCCCAAAGAGCTTACAATCTAGGAGGTGGGGGAAGTAATACACAATAGGGGGGGAATTAGGCATCTAAAGTGTGCATAGGTTTGCTTTGGCATCGAATGTATATGGCAATGATAAGAAACCAACAACAAATGCTAAATGATATGCTCATTGTGCTGTTTATACAAATAACTGTCAAACCAAAGACCAGTATATGAACCAAAAAATCTCATTATTGTGTACATAGGTACACTAAAAGTAAAAGTATTTTTGAATAGTATTTGATGGAGCTTAGGATTAGGCCATTGAGGTAAAATGAGTCTCTGCCAGATTATACACTTCAATTAAGACCTGCAATAAATCACATGAAAAGAACAGAGGATCTCTGAAGAGCAATATTTCAAAGGTATCCCTATTATTCCATCATCATCAAGCTGCTATGGCAGTGTTAAAGCATAATAAACATAGAGTGAAGGAGTCTGGGTGGAAGAAGTTCTCCTCTGTGCAAGGAAGCATGATGGAATGCAGAAGGCCCTAATGTGAAAGCTGTCAATAGGAAGACATCCCACTTTCAGTTCTTCACCATGCTCTGACCTTTTCACTAAGCGTGTCTGCCCTTCTGCCCCGGTGTCATCCTGGTGTCAAGTCAAAAAGAGCAGCTAGTAAGAAACTTACAGCAAACTTGTGAGAAAAACACAGCAATGTCATTTATTCTGACTTTTCACACATGTTAAGATTCAAATCTAGTTTTAAAGTAAAAAAATCTATCCTGTCACTGTCACCCCAGCTAATTCTCATTTGCAAAGAGAAAGGCAGCTGAAGAAAGCACTTCTATAGTCAGCTATAATTATATAGCAAAGTCATTTTGAAAAGTGCATTACTGAATATATTATAGATGTATTTCATAGACTGGTGAAACCAAACTCATGCTTGGTGCACGCCTAATAAAAGAAGAACACTGCAATCAATTTGCAAAGAATGCAGGTGAGTTCACTACAAGTCAAAAATCCCAAATTATTCACTTACAATGAATCAGATGTTAAATTCACAAACTCATTTTCGATACAATAAAATGATTGAATCGGTAATCTGAAAACTAGCCCATGAGCACCAGGCCATAGAAGTTATCCTCAAATGCCTCAAGTACAAATTGCACAATAATTTAAATTATGTTTTAATTTTCCTATAAATCGCAAATTAACTTTGTTGGGAATACAAAGACTTTTTCATTTCATGTTCTCAGAAATAAAGAGGATTTCTTGGCAGATACTGGAAGAATTTCAGAATTATCTGTGAAAATAAGCTGTTTTTTTTTTTTTCTTTAACACCCGAGTGCATATAACGACAAATTGTAATGTTATTTGCATTCCTGCATTGCTTCAAAGCAGGCAGATTAGTATAAATTAATTTAAAGCAAAACGATTAACACAATTTTGCAGATTACATGTAAAAAGAATGACATTTCATATTTCAATGGTGATTGCTACAAACTTATAAAAACAATAATGTTTGAGAAGGTAAGAAAACCTGCTATTTGCCGAGATTCTTGCTCCTCCACCATACTGATGGTATAGTAACAGTACAGTATACTGGGCTTATATTCCATAATTACCTGGTGGTAAATCAGGATCGCTGGGAGCCGTCTGCTGTATCTTCTTCGGTTTAACTGGGGATTTAGCGTTGTCTGTGTTGCTGCGACTGGTGGAACTGGAACCACAGCTTTCATGGTCATCCTGTGAAGAATAATAGTACTAATATTAGAAAAGCTTTTAATGTTTTCAATAAAAATCAGTTTTCCACGACAAAGCATAACATGGTTATGAATGGCATTGGATAATATATCCTCGTATTTGCAATATACACGTATTACTTCTTTAAGATGGGTAAGAAATGTAATGTTTAGGGGTATCACAGTATCACCAATGTCTTTCCATCCAATATTAATTTACAGACATTACCTAGTCGGGACAGAGTGTTAATTTCTTTACTTATTTGGATTTAATGCATCAAGGTTGTCAGTTTCTCATATATAACACTTTTTTTTTTTTTTAAACAAATGTTTAATATTACCTGAGCTTTCACCAAAAGCAGGGAATGTTTTTATATGATTGGCCTATATAATTTGGCTATATAAATTAATCACATTTAGGTTTTCACCTAAAAAGTAACAAGGTGAGAAGGTCTACCTATTCTCTAATATAATGCATAATCATAGTTTGGCCAACCCCAAGTTAAGAGACAATTGAAAATAAGGAAAGAAAAAAAAAAATTTTTTTTTGGCAAGCAACAATATATTTAGGTCAAATTATAACTATAATAGTACCACAACATTCTTAGCTTATACACTGGGCTACTGTTAACTATTCCTATCTAGATATATTTTGTATAATATTATGCCTTCACTTTTTTATTATTATTCTATTTGTGCTTATTCTGTGTACATTTCAATGTATATATCATAACAATTCCTGATACAATTGTATTACCTTTATGCACAGTATAAGAAGTTCATCCCAAGTTCCCGTGAGAAAGCCGATAGGTGAAACGCGTTTGGATACGAGACGTTACTAATACTTCAATAATTCTCTATGCATTTAGGGATATTTATGTCTAGCAATAAGGACATACATCCCAGTGAAACAATCTCGGGATTGACCTATCTGATTTGTTCATTCTGCACCAATGTGTTCCATATGATGTCTAATATAATTCACCTAAATACATTGTTGCATGCCAAAAAAAAGCACCCAATCTTTTTTCTTTCCTTATTTTCAATTTTCACCAAAAAATGACATAAACTGCCACTATGGAATGCAAGCACACATCAAGCAAGACAATGGCAACGAGCAAAATGTAAATAACAATTTTACAGCAAAAATACAAAGTATTAGCAAATATAAGAAAATATTGAATTATTAACCAAGTGCGGCAGAAAAGTTTATCCGCTGCAAAAATATCAATGGAAACATTTCCCTGACAACATTGTCAGAGAGAGGAGCTGGATGAGGATTAGCTAAACAAAAGCAATGGCATGAGGAAATGTTACATTATCAGGCAACTACTAACCCTTGACATAGCTCTACAGAGAAAGAAAGTTGAAAGACAGTAAGTGTTCTTTTTTTCTTGAAACCATTGAAGCATGCTAAAAAACACAGCTTCTTAAATTGACAGTGCCAAACAAATGCTGAATAAAAGCCAATTAAAGGTCAGGAGGGTAAAGTGTGTTGCAAAAAGGGAACATCTCTGACCTGACTAAATAAACGCTAGAAACTCAATCCTGTTTTATCAGTTCAATCTCACAGTTTGTTTCTTAACAATATCCCAGATCCCAAAATACAAACCTATTGCTTTTCTACAGTCAGTGAACTTAGATGCTTCATAGACCAAAAAACACTTTTGCCAGCCTGGGAAAAGGATAAGTCCCAAAAACACCCATTTATAGGGTCACTGCCCTGGTCATATAACAGACCAGGCCTATATTTTTTCCCACATCAAATGTCATTGGTAATGTTAAACAAAGGGTGCATTTGTCTGATCTCTTCTACTTTTTATCCAAGTAAGAGGTTTAGAGTTGTATAATTTTATATATATATATATTATATATATATATATATATATATATATATATATATCTCAAGTCTAAGCAGGAGGGCCATTAATGTAGAAATGACAATGTCCCTTCCACAATAAAACATACTTACCTGCCTGTTTCCTCCTGATTTCTGAACGGCACAAACACGTATGTACGAAGATTCTGAACCCATAAGAGGAATGGGAGAAGATGATGCCCTCGATTTCAGTTTGGATCCAAAATCCAGCTTGCACAATGGATCCCCCAATGGAGCCTATTGTGATCCCCATTACCAACATATTCCCAATTTTCTGCCTAAAGATTTGCTGAGTGAAAAAAAGAATATATGAGCAATGATACCTTTACAGATTTAGGAAATGTTGGGTAGCCAAATAGGATTCCTTTAAACAAATGTAAAAGGAAAAGAAAAACATCCAGCACCCATATAGGAGTAAAGGCTTTGTTCCACCCACACATTTTTATTAGGAAACTAAAATGAAAAAAGATTTATGAATATTGGTTTTAGAAAGCAAACAACAATTCCCAGAAAAAAATTACTAATGGAATAAAGATGGCACCGAATTAACTAGGATTAAATTCTAATTTCTTTTTTTGAGGTTGCAGATTATTATTATTATTATTATTACACAGTATTTATATAGCGCCATCATATTACGCAGCGCTGTACAAAGTCCATAGTCGTGTCACTAACTGTCCCTCAAAGGAGCTCACAATCTAATGTCCCTACCATAGTCATATGTGATTAATGTAGCCTAAGGTCAATTGTTAGGGAGAAGCCAACGAACCTAACTGCATGTTTTTGGGATGTGGGAGGAAACCGGAGTACCCGGAGGAAACCCACGCAGACACGGGGAGAACCTTCAAACTCCATGCAGATAATGTCCTGGCTGGGGATCGAACCTGGGACCTAGCGCTGCAAAGGCCTGAGTGCTAACCCCTGAGCCACCGTGCTGCAGATTAAACGTTATCCCTATGATGGACATAAATTAAACAAAGGGAAAAGTAACAATGTTATACTGTATTTCCTATAAAGCTTATGTATTCTGTAAACTGTTCATAAACTCTGTGTTTACATAGCGGGCTGCAGTCACTGCTGTATAGAATAAAAATTGCGGCTGTCAAATCGCTTTCACCAATATGTTTACACGGTGACTCCCAGATTGGTACCATTGACTGGTCATGGACCAAGTAGTGAAAAAAAAGAAACCAGCTTGCATACATTTTATTCTACATTTTAACTTCAGATATATAAATGTAGTGTCTGCTTTTTTTCAACATTTTCCCCGAGACTGATGCACTTGGTAAAGTGTAGTTGCAGCTTTTCTAGACTGTTCAAATAAAAGTCCTTTGATTGGGCCGCAAACCAGCTCTCAGTAGCATCTTTGACTTCAGAAATGTCCTCAAAAGGTTGTCCGTTCAGGGGTTTCTTCAAATTTGGGAACAGATTATAGTCCAAAGGGGCCAGGTGAGTAGGGGGATGGTGGACCAATTGGAAATCCAAGGTGTCAATTGGCAGCCACAGCATTGGACGTGTGCGCAGGTGCATTGTCCTGCAAAAAAGGGTCCCTTTGGTCAATTTTCCATGGCGTTTCGTCTTGCCTCCTTCAGCTGGTCCAGGAGGTTAGCATAATACTGTCCGGTGATACTAGAGCCCTCAGGTAGGTAGTCCACCAACAGAATACAGTCTTTGTCCCAGAAAACGGACGCCATTACTTTTTTGGCGGATTTCTGGGTTTGGAACTTCTTCGGCCACGGCTTCTTCGTTCCTTCTTCTGATCACTGTTCAAATATTTCGGCACCCACTTCGCTGAAAGCTTGTGCATGTCTAGGATAGTGGTGATAACAAACCCAACACGCTCCCATGAGATGTCAAGTATCTGGGCTATCTTTTTTGCGGTCCTCAATATTCATCTCATGGACAGCATCACAGGTTGCTTGGTCAGTTGAGTTTGGGGAGTGCCCACCGAAACGAGATATCCAGGTTTTGACAGACTGTAGGAAGGACAATTCTCCCCCAGTGTTTGTGACATCTCAGTGTGAATGTCCTTTGCTGACTTTACCTGGAGAAACAAAAACTTCATAAACAGCCCGTAACTCCAACGACGTGAAACTTGCTTGAGACTCTGCCCTCACAGCTTCTCACTAAAATAAAAAACAGTTTTAAGAATCACAAGGACCTGATATTTGCACAGTTACATACTAAGATATTAGGCTGTCATATGCCCCCACACTCATTTTTCTATTTCATCTGGAAGGGGGCAAAGCCAGGAACTTCTTAGCACCCCCTGGTACTCTATAAAATTCTAAAGGAGCCTAGAGACACTAGTTGGCTGTAGGATCTCTCTTACAAATGATTTATTATTTAAAACATACTGTTTAATACACACTGTAACATGCTTTTGTAGATTTAAGATTATTGTCCAATCCGCCAGAGTGGAGGAACAATCCTGTGTGCCCTTACAAGCAAAAGGGCATCGAGATAGCCGAAGATTGTTTTGAAGGACAAAAGAAAAGGAGAGATGGCGTCACCCTAATACAGGAGAGTATTTCAGGTTTTTTTTAAATTATACTAATATTGTTTTTTCATATTATTTTTATTCACAACTAAACTTCTGGTACATAAAAATGCACTGCATTTTGGTATACATTTCTTATTTTATTATTATTTATTATTTATCTTATTATTATGTACATTGAATAATAAACCACAGACAAATAGGATGTACAACGTTTATGAAAGTATTGAGTGTTCAATTCATCTTTAAAAATCTGTGTCTCCCAGATTTATTTGGATATGTCCTAAACTATTTAGTCAATTATGGTTATCCTTTATTCAATTACATTGTAGGATTTTCCATTAAAAAAAAATACTATCTAACTATAACAAACAACGAAAGCAAATAGTAGCAACTGCCAGTGAGCACAATTGCAGTTTCTAGCTCTACAGACACAAGTGAGGCTGTTCATTACTTTTATTACAACAGGTGCTCAGTTGACATTTTCTGCTGTACGGCAAAACTGGTTGGTAAGGGATTATCGGATAGAGCAGAGTATACACACTGATCAAAGGCACCCTGATCCCACTCAGCCTTGTAAAGAACAATGTAATACAGAAGAGGATCTAGGCACAATTAAGACAAATACAATAGACAAAAAATAAACATTATTAAAGCCCTATCCTATCCACAAGGCATGTACTGCCTAATCTTAATGAAAACAAGAACAAAATGGGTAAAACAACACACAAAACCACACATGTTCGGGTAAAAAGGACCATACTGATAAAGTATCAACGGCTTATGCAAGTCTCTCCATATATCATTAGATGTGATTCTTGGCTCAATGTTCGCCTTCAGATGGTATTAATTATTCACACACCTTTATCCATAGCAAGGAAAACATTCTGGCCGCTTTTGTAAACTCTTCTACCCTCAAACTGAGGTCTTGTAAAATTTATATACACCATTGATTTGATCTAATAAATGCAGTTATGGTTATTTACATATTGCAATAAAATTTTAAGGCATGAGAAACAGACTAAAACAAAGAATTTATAAAAGTTTATGTCCTTTACATAAAAAGCAAATGTGTTGAAATAAAGGAATGTTTAAGTAAAATGTATTGCGTGGTACGGTGAAATATCACTGACAATAGTAGCTTCACAGTTTCTGGGTATACACATGATATAACCTAACAAAGTTCCAGTTAAAGTGGACCTTACATAAAAATCTATGGCTTACTTCATGACAGCCCATCAAATACAAAACATTTAAAAGGTGTTTCCAGGAGGTCATGCAGTGATGTCACCTGCCTTTCAAAGACTAAAAGCCAGTCAAAAGGTATATACTGTATATGTATATATAAAATAAGCAATGTGTATTTGGCATTTTGTATTTGTGTGGGTTGTTTGCTTAATTAACTACATACAGCTGTAGTCAAGCCAGGAAGCCCACCCTTTAAATACGTCCTCTAGCTCATTGATTAAAGAAAAATACAAGTCTTCTTTCTTCGTTCTGGACTGCAGAGTGAATGGATCCTTCTTTTGGTTACCCATGTTGTCATGACTGGACATTTCCCACCGGCTGTCCAACACAGAATATTGTGACAGTGGACTCAATGGTGAGCAAATTGCATTCTAGAATGGGTTGAAGATTGAAGGTACAAAACACTAAAAGCAATAACAAAAGCAAAGTTACATTTTAATATGTAAACAAGTATGATATTGTTTTTTTTTTTTTTTTTTTGCACGCTAAGTGCAGCTAAAATTAATTATACCTGACAAATCTGCAGAATGTTCTGTTATCCAAATTTGTGATCAGGCAGGGCTTTATTGCAGAAAGGGACAAGATGTCCCTTCCGCAATAAAACATATTTCCCTGCCTTATCAAAAATTGCATTCTGGCTTCCCTGCGGCTGTCTCCGGACTGAATAACATCATCGTGACCCAGGCAATCAAGGTGGCTGAAGATCACAACAAGGAAGAGAAAAAGGAAGAAAATAGAAAAGCCTGCAATGGAACAGGAATAGGTTGTTCAAATTGCGGAAGGGACCTCACCTGTTCATTTTTCTATAAGGGACCTGCCTGGTTGCAATGTTTTGAAAAATGGGTTTAGTTTTACTTTGAAGAACTAACGTTCCTTTTTAAAAACATGATCAGGCAGGTTAATATTGTAGAAAAGGACAGGCGATTTTGAAAAAAAAACCCTCTTCCTAATTGCTCTGAGTTTCTGGGGAAAAGCCGCGCTGCAAAAGCACAACACCTGCTTTGATTGCCAGGACACTCGTCAATCATGGCTTCCCCAGCACATGTTGGGAATGAATGAACTCCAGCAATGGAGTATGTCATCCTGGTCTGGCTAATAAAGATGGCCAAAGATCCTGTACAGGAAAAGAATAAAGAACGAGATGGTGGCAGCCTGCAAGGGGACAGGTCAGTAAAACGGTGGCTCATGAGGTTAGCACTCTGGGCTTTCGAGGTTCGAATCTCAGCCAGGACACTATCTGCATGGAGTTTTCAGGTTCTCCCTTTGGGTTTCCTCCCACATTCCAAAACATGCAGTTAGGTTAATTGGCTTCCCCCCAAAATTGTCCTTAGACTGTGGTAATGACATATGCCTATGGTAGGGATATTAGATTGTGAGTCCCTTTGAGGGACAGCTAGTGACATGACTATGGACTTCGTACAGGGCTGCGTAATATGTTGGCACTATATAAATACTAGATAATAATAATATTAATAATAATAATAATTAACACAAGTTTAGTTTCTGTGGACATTTTCTCCCAACCTCCTGCATTCTGTCTCTGTGGAGATATGGTTCACCTTTACCAAGAAGCCTCTCCAGAGTAATGATGGCCAGCTGATAATAGAGCAAAACAATTGTTTCCAATACACAACACTTGAAAAAATACAGAACACTATTGAAAAAAATCTCATCCATTTAGGGTGCTAAGTTGACAGCTTCTACTGCTTTAGTAAATCAACCGTGTTGTCACTCAAACATAAGTTTTAAAATAAACTGTTAATAATACAGAATGTCATAAAAATGGCTTGCATTTTTGTTTCATCAGCTAAAAAAAACTGGCTAATCTACCTCTAACAATTTAAATGGTAGTCGTCTGGCACAGTACATTTGTGGAAGTGCAAAACAGAAAATGGATCAAGTTATAATTGGCTAAAACCAAGTATAACTAGCAAGTAAAAGAAGTATATGAAACATAAACATATAGTCAAAACAAATGTCGTAGTTTAATTAAGTGACTACCCCATGGCAATTCTCAGGAGAAAAGTTCACTCTGTGAGCTTCTACTTACTTGTAAAAGAGAATTAAAAAAAAGAAAAAAGAAAATAAAAAAAAAGCTTCTGCAGGAAAACATTTGTGAGTAATCTAAGCATTAGAGCTACGCTATTAATTTTTCAAACTCTGTGCTCGTCTCATAAGCCCAGAGGTAAAACATGTTCATTAAAGAGATGTGAAAAAAAATTCCAAGTGAACTGCCAAAACCAGCATAATTATGAAAATATTTAACACTGGGACCAACTGAAATCACACACTGAATATAGATCAAGGTGATGTCATTAAAAACAGCTTGGCCAAAACGTATTAAAACTACTGCACTGCCATAAATCTGGCTTACACTAGATGACAATAAACATATAAAAAACAAGGAAAAGCATTTAACATATACATAAAATATACGTATCATGCGTGTCTACAGAACATCCCAAAAAAAAGGCGACAACCAAAGAGACAAGTGATAAAGATTTCCGTGCTTATAGCAACCCGTTCAAAAGGCTCCACATCCCACAATACTTGCCACATTCCGCAGAGCATTCAGGAAGTTTTAATCATGGAGGCTAAACTGCTAATTAGGGAGTAAAATTGCTTGGATGGATAGTAATGCCAGGCTAATGGTCTGCTGCTGTAATGTAAGACCTTGTGTTGAGAAATAAAAATAAATTTGCAGCTCGTTTTGACACTATGGTATACAGACAATGTGGAAGTAAAGCCAGCCGCTCGTGGTGTCATTCTGCGCAATTGTATATTTTAACAACCTGACCAGGAAACTGAACATTAGGGCAGGTTCCAGAATACAGCAGTTTAACTGCTACATAAATTTATCAATCTATTCTATGTGTAGGCCTTTGTTCTGAAAACTACTGGTTTTCAATAAGATATGCAGCGAAGCAAACCTAAAACAAGAAAAAAAAGAAATTTAGGGGAACCAAAATGTATATAATTGTATCAAAATCCTGTCATTTCCTGTTCAAAATTTCTTTGTGTGTATATTTTTTTTCCAGAAAGATGGGAGATTAGAAAATGTATCTGTTGCTGTCTGCATTTATGTTGCAATAAAACCGCATAAATGTTCTGAAGCTCCCCATGACGTAGTTTAAAAAAAAAAAAGTTTAAACTTGCCGTACATTCTATAAGTACTATAAAACATGCCCATTATGTAGGCAGGTATCTGGGGAACCCCTATTAAAAGGGCTTTTAGATTCCAAAGAATCTCCGCCATAACACAGGAGTTACATTGTAGGGGTAAGGCAGGCAGGGGTCTGGTTTTGTCAAAAAGGATGGGAGCTTTTTGCTTTTTGTCCCCTTTCATTTTTTGGAAAAGCAGAATCCAGAGGCCTTCTTATGGAGAAGGGACACACTCTCCTGTTTCCCATCAAGAAAGGTCCCAAGCAAATAAAGGGTCTGTGAAGGACTCCATGATGCTTTTTGTTTTTTAAAAGCTTAAAGTATGAAAATAATCTTTAAAAACCTGCACAGACATTTGCAAACATCAGTACAAGCATTTTAAAGCATTTGCAGGCAGTTTCAATTCCAGTCAACTGTAAAAGAAAGTGAAAATGCTTCTAGACGAAATCCAAGTTAATATTCTGTAAAAAGTTTGAATGGGTAAGAAGAATGGATAAAAGTGAATATGACAATGAAAATGAATAAAATGAACACAGAGAAGATTGAAACAATGAAGGAAAAAATTATAAATAGACCCCCTAGATACTTCATATAAATAATTACAGTGCTAAGTTTAATTTATGAAACCATCTTTAAAAACACTCCTTTAAAAAAAGTTTGTTATTTGGCAATTTCACACACACTATGTGCGTTACAATAATTATCATTTACCATCAGGTTTCTGAATAGTCAGCCATCCATCTCAAGAAATCAACACCACTGCTTGAAGTTTGGTGCCCCTAAACTACATGGCACAAGAGCTTAACTAACATTTATTTAAAGCAATGCGTGTGCAAATGGTACAGCAGTCCAGGATGTTTTGTTTAGATTGAATTCTATTCTGAGAAAGTTTAAAATAATATGCAGCATATTAAGCTCCAGTGTCTCCAGAGATTGTCTGGCATTATAAAGGTTACTTATATCCTACATCAGAACACTAACACTTTAAAACTTGAGTAAAACTTACATTACATATAACACGTGTAAAAAAAAAAAAATATCACTCCCCAACAATCAAGACACCAATCTTTATACATATCAAACAATCAAGCACAAGCATGCAAACCAACAGTCAGAATATAAAACCTAATCTTAAAAGTACACCTGATGAAAACCAAGTTAAAATTACAAGGAAGCATGTGCGATTCATCTTTAATCACAGAAATAAGTGCACATTTATGTATATAATTTTTGGCATCAATGGATGATGTCCCAGTGAAGGGAAATATCCCCTTAAAACCACTGTGTATGTGCCAGCATAGCTAGAATTAGTTTGCTACATCCAAATGACATTGTTCTGTGATAGTAAAAACATTTTGCTACTCATTATTTGGCACAATGTGGTCACAACTGTCGCACCTATTCTTGTTTTGCTCTGTTTGTGTGTAAAATATATGTGTAAAAATATTTAAACAAAATTGCTAAAATCTTGGATATTTAGTAATAATTGAATGAGGGGTAATGGTTATGGTACCACATCCCGATATTCATAATTTTATACTATTAGTCCTCTTTAGGGACTTATTTGGTACCTAAAAGTAGTCTTCAATTCAATATTTATTAACTTTATACATTCTTAAAAAAATTCAATTGAATAAGAGAAACATCACTTTCACAATTGACACATCACAATCAATGAAACAATAAATTTCTTTACAACTGAATTTAATCTAATTTGTGAAGTTCTCTTGGGATTTTAATGTGACCTGTCCTTGAGGCGTTTCGCTGTGCAGCTTCCTCAGAAGGACTTTAGAATTATTTATCCATACCATATCTACATTCTTTTTAATGTTGACTCAAAATGCCCACACTTTATAGGATTTATAGTGTATAAAAATCTTGTATATGCTTTAACATAACTTGAAAAAATAATTTTTTAAATCTGTGGCTTTTATTGCAATTATACTTGGGGATCCTATGAAAAAAAACACTTGCCATAGGGTGACAACACTTCACGCCTCTCAATACTGTCTCTGTGTTAGCAACCTGCCCTACGAAATGCCAAGCAGTCCTCACTGGCGTGTAGACAAAATGTGGCTGAAGGAAATTGTCAGTGGTACAAAAAAGGTTGAAAAAAGGTCAAAACAAGCATTTTATTTAAAAAGGAAAAAAATGCTCCACATTACTTTAGCAAAGGTAATGTCATTTAGTTAGGGGTTACATTAAATATTACAACATATTACGCACTGCTGCACATTAAATAGGGGTTGTAAATCGGCCAGATACAGACAGTGACACAGGAGGAGAGGACCCTGCCCGAAAAAGCTTACACTCTAGGAGGTGGGGGAAGTAACACACAATAGGAGGGAAGATATGGAGTAGTACTTTAACCCCCTAGAGTTAACACTTTTAGGAGCCTAAGTAAATAAAAGCTCAGCCTAACCATTTTCACCCAGCGCGCCCCCCCCCCCCCCCCCCACATACTTGTAATAATCTGGCTGAATACTAGTAAAGTCACATTGCAGGATGAGGGGTAAAGGGGGATCAGCACGCATCCATGAGCTGATCCTCGCACTTTGTTGTGAATCTGGAAATACTCGAAGCAACTCCAGTTACCAACTCAACTGAAAAGTGGCGGGTGGTGTGCCCAGCTAAAAGTGCCTGGGGAGAACCCTGTAACTGGTCTGACAATCTGGACAACTGGTTAGACTCTACCCACCAAATAGAGCATTACCTGTACTTTATTTGCAAGCAGTGAAGGGGAGACACCCTGACCTGTGAAGAGGAAAGGATCCCCCCACATTTGCTGGTATAAGGCGATCTGGTAAATATCACAATTGTTTGATGTGTGGCAGCTTCATGCAAACCTAATGCCCAAAATATCTATAGTATATACTTACGCATTACATTCCTGCCTGTTACATTTTGCAATAATTTGAATGTATATCAATTTAACGCTTTTTATTCTGAAAAAGTTATTGGTTTCAAAAAATATATGCAGACCTAAAATGCAACATTGAACGTTCAACTTGTTGCATGTTTCTCGGAGGGAAAATGTTAACACTAAGGTTTACTAATTACTAAAACAAAGTTTTGTGAAAACTCTTGTGAATTTTGCAATACAAATAAAGATCTGTTTGACTGTTCCACAAAATAAATGGAAAAAGGAAAGCAAACACTAAAGTTGGAGAAATTCACCAATGTTTTGCTGAAACCATTTAAAAAAAGCCAACTTCTCTCCTCGTAAATGACAAACTTTTCATGCAAACGAAGGGGGGAAAAAAAATACATTTATTTATCAAACAGCCAGAGCAGAGCAAGGAATAGGCACATTCCTCTAATCGTCTGTCATGGACGTCTTAATAACCAAGAACACCATATCCATCTGCACCTGCAAACACAACAAGAACCGCAGGAGTAATAACCACAGGAAACGCAGCCAGAGCTTGGTTACTAAGCCACAGTGAAAATTGCTAAATTGGAAAAAAAAAAAAAAAAATAAAAACAAAGCTAGACCTTTGGGCCTAAATACTTTGGTGTTATCGGGGGTTTCCCCCACCCAAATGCTTGCAGTAGGATACAGATGTAAAGAGTAGCACTCCCTGACGGGTTTTTGGCAAGGTTTGATTTAAACTAATGAGAATGAAGGATAAGCTGTGACTCTTGAACAGATTTTATGGCCAGATGTAAAAGATTGAGAAGCAAAAAGACAGGAAAAAAAATCTTTCCCTTCTGTCTTTTGCCACAACATATCAACTTCTAGCTTTCCCAGCATTCCCCTCTGAACACTAAATAAGAGAAAGGCTTTTTGGAGCTACCTTAACAGTGCAGGAAACGTAACCTGGCTGGTTCTTGCTCAATGGAACGCTTTTATTGGGCCAAAGGCTAAAATTCTTTGTGGATGTTGTTATAGGCGGGCTTTTGAGACCACTAAAGTCCAGCTTAAGCTTATTTTTAACAGCTACAACAGATTTTAACTGTTGTTTTAACACGGGAGGCTATAATTGAGCATGAGTGGCCCAATTCCTCTCCAAAATATCAAGCACAAAGACGTGACTTTTTACGGTGCAAAAATCTGAAGTCTGACAATATGTTACAAATCATTACATGGAGCATGAGTAGACACTAATAGAGGGAAAAGGTTAAAATGGGTCAAGGGGGTATGCTGACAAACGCTTCTAATTTGAATTGAACTGAACACAAACTGGATGAATGCCTTATATACAGGAAGCATCTTACAATTATTAGTAAGTTTAAATTCTCACCCACATTATGAATATAACATGAACTATTCATTGCTTCAGGGCAATAAGTTTTTATTAAATATACTTTGAATAGGTTGATTATGCTACATACTGAAATCTAGTAATTTTAGTTTAACAAAGTAGGTGGAACTTTAGTCCCAAACAATATTAAAGAGACTAACTAAGATGTCCAATCCTGAAATTCCTTCATTCAGACCACCCAAATCTATAAACAATGCTAGAAAAAAAAGACAAAACTTGCTCTGAGCTGTATCATGAATTTCTTTTTACATGGTAAAGAATCAAGGGGAAGTTTTCCCTCACTTGCCCTGGGAGTGTACAGTATGTAGCGAACATGTCACTAGTAAACTGATTTCTAAATGAAAAATATATATTTACGCATAATGAAAGTCATTGAAACAATTGTGAGGATTGATGGGAGGTTAAGGCAAAGATATTTACTGCAACAAAGTCATATAACTGCTGTCCATTATACACATATCCTTTGCTTATTTACTGCCCGATTTGGAGAACACTTGAAATTTTGGACAGCGCACAAATATCTTTACTTCTTAGCATGTGACAGAGCTGGTGTTTAATCACTTATGCCCCCAGCAATGTCACATGATGTCAGGGAAAGAATCCTTAGCTCTATGTTAATGGACCTAAACCATGTGGCACATTGCCAGCTGCGGGAGTCAAAACAGGAACTGCAGTTCCCACCGCTTACTAAACAAGCCCTAAAGTGTATGTGAAACCAACAATTAACTTTTTAGCTTGCCCTCTTTTGCTCTGGTAAATATATCATTGAAAGTTTTTTTTTGTTTTGTTTTTTTATTTCCTATATCTATTGAAAAAAGTGCATGGATTCTTTTACTATAGGAATGGGAAACAGAAAAAAAAGGATTAAGACTACGGTACACAAGTGAGATGATTCTCATCTGATACAAATGGTTGGGCTCGTCTTGGGCGAGAATCTGAAGTGTACAGTGGTCACGGTCATGAACAACCAACGGAGAACGAAGCTGTACAAGACAATAGAGGAGAGCACAGCGGGGTGCTGCTCGATAATTCCCCCCCCCCCCGCCCCTCTCCAAAGAACAGAACAACACTGCGTGTACAGCGCTCATTTGTTCATCTGTCACTCTTATGTTGCTGGAAATGATCATGAAAGATGCATGTGTGTACAAAGCTTTAGTTACAGTAAATGCTTACATCCAAGACTAGAGCAAAGGTTTATCATGTGAAACTTTTTAAAACCAAAAACCAAGACTCAAAATGTGTTAGAGCAGGGGTGTCAAACTCAAATACACAGAGGGCCAAAATTAAAAACTTAGACAAAGTCGCAGGACAACCCTGAAATTTATTGAAAAGAACTGAGGACATTTTTCCTTCTCATTAGATATAAAACCTTTTCATACAGAAACTAAGATGTTTTACTTCATATTCAATCTGGAACAAGCTAATATTGGAGAAAGAGACATAAAAATATTTTTTTTAATTTTATTTAAGAGAAATCTTTTGCCTCTTTCTCTATTTGTAGCCTTCCGAGTCAAGTTTCAATGGTAACCTTTTTGCACAGGCTAACAATAATAATAACAATATTCTTCTATGAAAATCCAACCATTGAAGTCTTGCCTTGGAGTAGCAATGAAAAGTACAGCTGAGGGGGAGTGCTGGAAATGCCAGATGCGGCCAATGTGGAGCTAAACCTTATGAGTGACCAGCCGCTGAAACTCCCTCTTCATTGAAATAGCGCCACCACTAAAATTCCCGTCATTATTTTCATCTATAAAACAGTCCAATGCGGGGCTGGTCTATAGACGCGAGTAATGCCAGGAATTGTAGTAGCGGCGCTATTTCAATGCAGCAGCAGGCCATCAAATATGAACATGATCCAAACTCCCTGAAGTATGGGACACGTCGTCTTTATGTTTCAGCAGCAAACTGGGATAGTACAAGAGCAAAAGTTTATTAAAAACTGCTGTTCAGTATGCATAAAAGACAGGTTTGTTTTAAATACACAGTTAAACTAGTTGGCCTATGATAAATCTAACCATTCCAAAACCTTCCACCAACACTATTACTGCACACCATTAAACATAAAAATAATATATCAAAGCAGAGATGAAACTTTTACTGTAACTGTTAAGTCTGAAGATATATGAATCAGAAATGATGTAATACTTTCAACTTCACATGCAAAACTGTCAAGTGCCCCCTCAAATCTACAAAGATTCCTAATGGGGTTGCACTAACTGTGATGAGTGACCTAACTGTCCAACATGGAGCACAGATATATCAATATCATTTTTTCCAGAACAGTAAAGTTTTACAAGTAATCTCAGCTGACTATGTGAGCAATTCTTCAGATAGTTCTGTCATATTGCTTCCATGAAGGCAAATCTGATAAACATATTTTCATCATGTGCCTAATTAGAACTGTGCATTCAAAAAGTTAGGAGCCATTTCTTAAGTCTTCAATACCGTCTGTGTCCCCACTTTGAAATGTCTCTTCACTAGAGAAAATGGCCACTATACACCACTCGTGACCCTGAAACCTCCTTTGGGTATTTGTGTTCTTTGCTGGGGACAAATATAATATATATATATATTTATATTTATTTATTTACCCAACAGTGATGGTAAGAGCAGGTTCAGACCTCCCAGAGGATGGCTCCTTGCCAGCAGGTCCATCATTCGCACTGAGGTGAACCAGCATCTGCACATTTACAGCTGCCGGTACTTTATCACTCACTGCTGCCCCAATTCATTCTTTATGGGGCTGCCGCAGGAAGAATCTACATGTAGTATCTCCCCCAAAGGCAGTGGATCACTGGCATGGGGGAAGCAGTCACCCCAACCTTGTGGGCATTGTAAACATAACACAATAAAATCTGGTATTAATAAAGAGCAACACTGTAATAGAACACTGTTTAAATAAGTGAGCAAAGTAAGGGGAGTTGTATTTTATGAGCATATGCAAAAGTTATAAAGGTTAAAATCAGGTCAACTTGGTGAAGAAAACAAGATTTAAAGACTAACCAGGGAAAAAAAAAAAAAAAAAAAAAAAGATATGGATGTGGGAAAATGTGAAATATCTGGACACATTGTCTAATTGTCTTATATAATGCCAAATAGCGAAGCAGAGGGAGTACTCGGTGTGTAAGACAGAAAGAATGCGTCTTAGTTTAAACTGAAGACATAGGATAAGTGATTTGGTAATACAGATGTGATTGTGTCGTTGTCAAGGGGACAATACGAAGAAGAAAAAAAATCTACAAACTTGATATAAAGCTTGTAGCCCTAGAAATCGTTCACATAACTTCATTCACAGAGCGATTGTAATTCAGAGATGGAAAGATGAAATGATACACAACTGAGAATCAGTTATAGGCCACCCAAATGCTCTGGAAGCTACAAGACAGATAGGATAATATGATATAATGAACAGATTTGTTACCATTTTATCTCTAGGGGTACTTCAGCCTTTTACACTAATGTACAGTTTCAGGGAGCAGTTATCATGAATCATCGAAAAGCTAATACTAATCTGAGAAACACTGCAACTGTCCTTAAGTAAGAGGTCAGCCTAAATTGCTGCAATCAACAATTTTGTTTTATAAGCCTACAATGCATTAAGGAATAACAGCTTTGCTCACTGCTTCTAATAAAGCAAACCCCGACTAGGCTTCCAGCACCTGGAAATTGTGCCATAAAGGCAGACTTACCCATCACATCGTCCCCCAGCACCCCAACAGCCTTGATCATCACCCTTGTCACTCCATCGCTGTCACCTTTGATCTGATAGCTCCTGGGTTTGGATTATTCAGCCATCTTCATTGCCTGGGTTAGGATGAAGTAATTTCTACACATGCAGGGGATCATGCAGACTTTGTACATTGAGTTGTGTATGCAAAAAAACTAAAAGCCCTGACTTTTGAGCAGACTTTAAAACTTCTTTAAAGCTTCTGTCCGATGGGTGTCCCTGCTGCTAGTGACATGCATCATGAATCATGAAAGAGAGCCTTCTACTTCCCACCTTTGTAGAATAACTCCCCCATTAGCCCCAAATACTGTTGAATTTCTATCGCTATTCATGGGCCAGCTAAACCGCTTGCCCTGGTAGCAAGAAAACTTTTCAGAACCTGTCAGGAAATCTCATAGCATTCCTGACAATTGGTGACCAAACCACTCGTGACATTCACCTAAGGAAATAAAGTAAGTGTTGGAAAAAGGAACAGAAGACAGGAGCTCCAATGTCTTTACTGTAATCCTAATATAATTTCCAGCGTGCAAAGTGTTTGCTAGCCAACGTGAAAAAAAACTAAAATTTTTTGGCCCACTGTGTCTCATTTATTTAAGCTCTCCAAGGCTGGGGTAGATACACTTTCATCAGTGATGATGGGTGATCCAGAAAACCTGGAATGGATTTCTTAAAAGGAATTTGCTATTGGTTAGCAAATGCTTTTAGTCCCGGACCAAATCTATTTCAGGTTTGCTGGATCACCCAGCTTCACTGATGAAGGTATATCCTCTCCAGCCTTGGAGAGCTTTAATAAATCAGGGCCATTGTTTCATGTATTTTTATTGAACACTATTAAATAATGTTATTTTTCAGTACAGTTAATACTATTTTGATTAATTTTCTTCTTGTATTTGTGCTGATTTCCTCTTCTTCACATAGAACAATGCACATGTATTAAAAAATTCAGCTGTGTACATACTGCCCAATAGTCTGCAACTAAAGTACATATTACTATAAAAGGTTTCAGTTTTCTGCAACTGCACAACATTATAGCAGCAAATCTGCTGTCCTCACAATGGTACAACACTCTCTTGGTCCACAATGTGCACATGTCATCCAGGTTCACATATCACTGCTTAAAATTGCTGATGGATGCTGGAAAACCATTTCAATGTGTTCTGAAACATTTCTTGCTTTAGGGATCATGCTGCTTGCCTTGTGAACTTTTGAAATGGTTCCCAGTTTATGTAATAAATACATTTCTCTTTTATGCGCCAAATCTCCACACCTACTTTGTTCTTTGTATGTGTAGAGTCATGTGCTGTAAAATGTATGGGATACCAAAGAACCCCACATTAAACCCTCATCTTATTCCACTTCAAAGTGAGCTGTGGATCAGCCTAAAAAGGATATCCTCCCGTTAACTGCCGAGGCTGCCACACACTTATTAACAACATGTGGTTGTGGGTCTCTATGAAATCATTTAACTCTCACCAAAAGACTACACATTTAGCTACACTACCACACATTCCACTTCCTGAAAGTATTTTTATCCTATATTTTATATAGAACACCAAATAAAAATGGAGGCGTGCATTGTCTGGATAATACAAAAATGGTGATTTAAAAAGCAGCGGTATGGCTGCCTTCTGTTCAGTTAGGCAGGTAAGTAAATTCTGTGGGATTAGCTCACTTTGTGTAGTGCTACAATGCAATGCTGCATGTATTTTTGTACATTTCTGTGCACTGTCCTGTTCAGTGTGCAGTACAACACACAGGAAACTTTATAGTGTTAAGCTGCGTACACACGTCCAATTTTTATAGCTGGAAATGAACGACGAACGAACGATGAACGACCGATTGGCCAAAAATCGTTTGTAAAAAAAGTAACCAACGACGCCGACGAACGAGGATAGTCGTTGGAAATGAACGACCGGACCGGCGGATCGGATTGGACGACGATCGTTGACCATCTATCGTGTGTACGGTCGTTCAGTGATCGTGGATGTTCTGAGCATGCGCGATGAACGAACATTTGATCGATACAGGCTGTATTGTGTATGTGAGTGTATGTATATATATATATATATATATATATATATATATATATATATATTCATATATACTGTGTGTATATATACGTGTGTACAATATCTTTGAACGATCGTGTCGTTATCTGTATGTACAGGATCGGTGCTATACGATCGTTTGCAGATATCGTGCAGGATCATTCGTCGTTCGTTTACAAACGATAATAATTGGAAGTGTGTACGTAGCTTTAGGCCTACTATACAAGTTTATCAAGCATTTTGCTGTTACTTATGGTGAGTATTGTGTGCACACATTCAATCACCATCGAATGGAAATCTGAAAGTGCAATATAAAAAAAAAAAAAAAAAAAAGCTTGGCAGAAAGATTAAATAATAACAAAGAGTATGCACTAGAATCATGTAAAGCAACATTCTCAAGTGACTTAACTAATGCTGAAATGAAACTTGTGAATGGGGATTCCGGATATCCTCAACAGTAAATCATGACACTTGTGTCATGATTTACTATCAAGGATATCTTGAGGATACCAAATTTCATTTCAGTATTAAAGTCACTTAAGAATACAGCAGAAACCTACAATTTCAAGGATATTGTATGAAGCTCAATTCTGGGGCCATTAACTAAGACAAGATGAAGTTATTTGTCCGATTTAAATCAAAGAATGCAGTAATGAGTCAGCAACACTAACCTTGTAGCAACAATTCACAAGTTAATAGGCTCCAGCAAGGGCTGATATGTAACCAACAATTGTCAACTCAACTCAGTTGCTAAGAACTGCATAATTCATGGTTGGCTCATTTCTGAGCTAGCATTTTGGAGAGAAGAAAGACTTGTAAGACATATAAGGGTTACCTTCATGCATGCATGATGCATGCCTGAACTAACATGAAAATATATCTTACAGTGTATGGTATGACCGCTGGTCATGCACTATGCAATCTGTTTGCACAACCCAATTTGTATTGTAGATTTTATTCATGGCATTACATTTTGAAAATGTAAAGGCAACCTTACAAAATGTGTACAAATTATGGCCAACCTCAGATTGACCATGCAGGAAGTACCTGCAAAATTATTTAATGCCACTGAATAGCAGGAACCATCACTTTCTGGGTGCACCAAGACCTCAGTAATGCCAGTTACCTGGAGGTATTTCCTGACAATGATATTTAAAAGTTTAAATTAATTTGTTTTGTTTAGGAAAATTCTTGGGTATTAACTTATCTTTATCTCCGGTCTTGACAAAAGCCATTAAAGTCACCAACTGGGTGGAGAAACTGAAGGAGATTAAATAAAAAAAGAAGTCCTAATCAACTGAAACATGCATTTTTAAAAACTAATCTAAAGAGGGAAACATTATTGTAGAGCTGCCAGCTCTTGCTAAAAGCATAGGGGAACACAAGCTTTAATTCCTGCATGCAACATGAACTGCAAAATGCCAAGATTACATCAAAATGTACAATGCTCCTATAAAGATAAGAACAACCCAATCCCTGGTTTCACAGGAAACACACACAACTTTTCATCTCAATAAAAGCATTTTATCACTTGTAGATTTGAGCAGACATTAAGAAGCTCTTGCAGAGACTCTTACAACTTCACTGAAATATTATCCAAACCAAACAACCATCACCCCATAAGTTTTCTTCATTTTCTAATTGCTCTAGTAAGTCAGTTTACTAGTCACCTAGGAATTGTGTGAACCTTTCACTCCAAGAAATGTGTGATAATACCAGCAAATGGTACAGTATTTATGAGTGCGATTATCTGAAAAGAGTCTGGAAAAAAGGTTTTAATTTAGTATGGGAATCAGAAGTAACAAATCTTAAGTGAACACCAAATCACAGATGAAGATGTGTGAAAATTTAGATTTGAATGAAAGCCAGCATATCTCCCACCACCACTCAATGACAACAAGATGAAAGCTGTAAAATATAATGTAATGTCCAACATAAAAAATTTGTCACTTTTACAAATTGTTATTTAAAAGAAAAAACTATTTCAAACCCATAAAACAGACTAATTTAAACTAATTTCTTACTTTTCATGTTAAGAGATTTAACTCTAATTTTATTTTATTTTTTAATTTATTTAACCTAATTTTTACATTAGTAATAAAGCAATGGCTTTGGTGAGACTGGGAATCAACCAGAACCTAGTCAGAGGTGAGGTGCAGAGTTTATCAAGAACGATTATCTCTTTAAAACATTGTAGGAAATATTTCATGACTAATGTTTTTTGAGGAGCAGATTTAGGCTTCATTTATAAGGAAGTTGTACTGAGCATGTTGCAATTGTGTGAAAATGATGGACTAAGCCTAAACGTACCATTCACTTATCAGAAGATCCTAGGTAGTGGTAGCCTTGATGTATGATGCAATAGGCCCGAATTATTAAAGCTCTCCAAGGCTTAAGAGGATACACTTCCATCAGTGAGTCATTTACTATTTGTTGGCAAATGTTTTTAATTCTAGAGCAGATCCATTCCAGGTTTGCTGCATCACCCAGCTTCACTGATGGAAGTGTATTCTCTCCAGCTTTGCAGAGCTTTAGAAAATCAGGGCTACTATTGGGAATGTAGTTGCTTTTAGGTTGTATATTTTTGGGCAGGGACTGCAGAAGGATTCTTTCAGCCACAGGCAGAACAATCCCTAACAAATACAACATCCAAAACGGCACAGAAAAACTCTTGGGTGCCTTTACAGAGTTGCGGTGGAAAAGTGCACAGTTAACTACCCCAAGGTGCATAGCAAACTGCTGCTATGCATCCAGGTGTGGCAAACCGCACCACAGGTAAACTCGATTGCATGAACTGCCCTTGCATTTGTGGTGGTGCAGTTCTTCTTCCCCCAAGGAGGAAAGGCAATTGCACAGGCAACATGTCGTTTCCAGGAACTGTGCCATAATCCCACCCCATATGCAAACGTGTGCAAAAAGTAGGTCCCAACTACTGTGGTAATTTTCTAAAGCATCTCAAGTAACTTCATTTTAAAAAGCAACTGTAAAGGAAAGAAAGAGGTTTGAGGCTCACGGCTTAATGTGAAAAATGAATTATGTATTTTTGCATATATGTTCAATACATATTTACAAAGTAGACATATAAGTATTTTACCCAGGTCCTGTTTAGCACTTCACAGGACTCAGGTATTTCATACTATACAGGGTGCTTCTAAACAAAGAATCAAAATGACTGTAGAATTGAATGATGTTTTACAACAAGACTGGAGAATGATGATGTAAAAACTCCGACCGTATAGAGTCGAATAGACTCTGACGCGTTTCGCCACAATTAGGCTTTTTCAGGGATATGCTATTGGACGGACTTTATGGTCTACATGCACATATAGAAATTATATATTTCATACAAAATAGTAATAAAACCATGGTGCATTCTCATATCTTATATTCAGATTTACAAAGTAGTTTGTGATGTTCTAAAACAAAATGTATACTACCTTACTATTGCTGTCTTATACCAAAAAGACTACAATAAAGTTATTAAAGAAGTTTTGTTGTTAAGTTTATATGACTACTTTAACCTCATTTTAAAAATCAGTTCACATTTTGTTTCAATAATCCCTAAAAGTAAATGTGAATGCTTGTTTAATAAATAGTAATCACATCCTAAATGCCCAATTATGGTAAAGGGTTTTACCTTTACCTGAAAATATATTTACCCCCAGAATCCTACAGCCAATTATTTTGCAATTAAATTATTTACTGCTGGTACAGAACTATTATACACACACCACAAATAAATACTTTCATTAGGTGGCAACATCTCTTGTTTTATTTTCTATAGATTTTAAAAGGCATTAAAAAATTCTGTTCAACCACAACTATTAAATAATACTAATAATATTATTAATAATTCCGTACTTTTTTTTGTATTTTTATACTTGTGCATATGTTAAAAAATGTATGTTTCCAGTACACTTTTTTTTTTTTTTTTTTTTACAGATTATCTTTTGTGTGTGTGTGTGTGGGGGGGGGGGGCGCACTGAGGAAAGCAAGAAGAAAAATGCAAAAAGGTTACATATAGAAACCTTGCAATTAGCTTCTCCTAACAAGCTAACTCTAATATATGTATTTTTGTTGCCAACACCTGTACCCAGACTCAGTGGTGTATGTAAGATATACCCTAGATCCTTAATTGTAAAACAATGTGTGAATATCGATCTGCAAATTGTTGATGTGAAATAAGTGGTAATATAGTGGAATGGTATCTTCCTTCTAAAGGAGGAAACAAACTATAAATATACAGAAATGATATAATTCTTGATGTAAAGGAGCCTCTAGCCTAATGAGCCCTTAGAAGTTTCACAGAAACCAAGTTTAAAAGGATGTTTTTTAACCTAAAAATATACATTTGGGTTATTCAAAGAAACCAGAGCACAAAAAGGAAATTCACATAAAACTTCTGGATGAGGCGAAGAGTTTAAGTCTCATCCTAAAACCCCCAATGATTGGGCTGCACACCCACCGAGGACACGTGTTTTTGTAAAGACAAAGTTTTTTAACTTTCACATTAAGGCCACAATTCTGACTTGTCACCACAAAAAAGGCATTGGAAAAGCTTGAAATGGGGATACCCGTTCCTGTCATATCTCGTGTCTCGAAAATAAGGAATTCTATTCACCTTGTATTGATTCCCCTAAGTTATTACTGTTTCTCCAGGTCAATAAGTGAAGGCAAATCTCCCCAGAGGGATGCAGGCAGCAAAATATAACCTGATAGTTTTTTTTAACCTTTCTGTATATTACCATTTACTAAAGACATTCAGCTTTACCTACTCGGAATGTAAAAAGCCTCTTAAAATGTCTTTAAAAGTATTTGTACCAGCCAACACCATGGCTATTCAGTGTCACAACAGGTACTCTTTATAGGAAAGTATGCACAATAATTTTCTTCTACAGCTGGTTCTGATAACAATACTTCTAATCTTTCATTTCCAAACCTTGAAAAAAGTTTGTTTTTTCCCTACTCAGCCCATCAACACTTACAATAAGATTTAAGACCTGTTTATTGGCTTGGAAAATGAACCCCATTTAAAAGTGTTATTGTTTCATTACTCAACAACCACGCCATTC
Organism: Pyxicephalus adspersus; assembly: GCF_032062135.1. Lineage (NCBI taxonomy): Eukaryota > Metazoa > Chordata > Amphibia > Anura > Pyxicephalidae > Pyxicephalus > Pyxicephalus adspersus. The sequence goes on from NC_092862.1 coordinate 22,068,967, forward strand.
TAATATTTGCCAAATCTTAAAATATGTCTCAGCTATAGGTTTTCATCCACAAAGTAATGTGTCACAAAGTAATGTGACATATATTCACTAGAAAGTTCAATCTTTAAAAGAACTCAGCCATCCAAAGTAAAATTTCAGTTTCTTTTGGACGGATTTCTATACATTCTAAAGTGGAATTAAAGTCCAGCTTTAAACTTTAGTGATTCAGGCAGGTGGTTATTGCAAAAAAAGGACAGGCGATGTTCTTTCTGCATTAACACATCTTACTTGCCTGATCGCTCCGGGAATATGTGAAAAAGCAAACATTTAAATGTGGAAGCCATCATTATTAAGAGTGTTCCAGGTAGCTACCCTCTCACCCTATGGATAGGGTACCCTTTGCACATCAGAAAGGACTTAAAGTAGAACTACAGTTCTTCTTTGAAAATCTGTGAGCATGCAGGACATTTAATGGAAAGGCATAGGTAGACCAAAACTGCCCGTTTCCAATGTTCTGTAAAATAATGGTTGCATATAAGCAGCCCAAAGTATTAGATGCTAGAAAATGCTGGGTATCCTGGCATTTCCGGGGGATACCAGGGCTGAATGACTTACATTAACCCTGTCCAGCCAATAAAGATGGAAGTTTAGGAAAGCCAAAAGTGAGGAAGGAGGAGATGGTGGTGACTGTGACAGAAAAAATTGTGATCAGGCAGGTAAACTTATTTTCTTGCAGAAAGGACATCACCTGTCCCTTCTGCAACAAAGGACATGCCTGGTTGCATTTTTTTGAATTTTTAGCTATAGTTCCGCTTTAGGAGTAGACCTAGAAATAATGACCACAAAACAAAAAAAAAAAAGTTTACTAATAAAATAAAAATCATGTCCCTGCTTAAATAATGGATATCCAACTGGTGCAATGTAAAGAACACTGATTGGTATGTTTCATTTGTATATACTGCCAAACAAAGTCAATGACAGTTTCAGGCACAGACTCTGAAAATAATCCATAATCCACAATCAGAGAAGCCCAGAGATCCAATGATAACATTGTTGCCTTTAAAAAAAAAAGTAACGTAATGAATTAAAAAATGTGAAAATATTTTATGTAAAAGTAGAAATACGTAAAGGGAAGATAGACAAACCAGGGAAAAGAAAACATGAGTAGGTTAAACTTGGAACTTTGAATGGAGATTTACATTTCCACAAACGTACACCCCTAACTAGGTATGTTACTAATTCAATGTATTATCAAGTCTCTGCAGTTATTCCAGGTTACTATAGATATAAAAGATCTGGACTGGTCCCATAATCACCAAATCCAATGTATCCATCCCTAGTCTTATTGTGACTTGTAACGGTTTGGGAAAGGTTAGTGATCGGAAGTTTTTCTCATATTGTACAAATTATCTCTCAAATCACTGATGACTTCCTTCACCAGCAAATTTCCTCTATGTCTTTACATATTTCCTAGCACTCAAAAGATTAAAATGGTCACATACGTGAGCCTTCCTTTAACATGCGAGGGTGATATTATTTTACCCAACAGATGACCCATAAAATGAACTTTCCAAAATGGAACACTCTCCGACACTTGTCATTGATACAACGAGTCTGCTACTCCTCACAGCTGTCACAACAGCTACCCAGAGTGTTCTATTCATCGCCAATTCTTCAGAGAATTCATATATCACACAGCTCAGTCAGAAGAGACCTTAAACTTACAACTTTTTGCCATCAGTGAGGGAAAAAGAAAATATTGTTTATTACGCAGTGTTACTCGAAGATTATTATTGAGCCATTATATAATTTGACAAAAAAAAGTAATCTGCTCCCTCCAATTACCCAGAAGTCTTAGAAATTACAGAACCTTATTACAAGGTGTAACAAAATCTGTGTGGGATGGAAGCTTAGGAACGCACAGAAAAGGAACACACACACGTTAATAAAAATAAAGTCAAACACTCAAAAAAGTGGTAATAAACATTACTAAAATTACCCATTTTTGAAACATTAATAATAATAAATTCAAAATGTTCTTTTCTTTTTACAGGTCAAACTTTTAAAACATGGCTTTCCAACAAAATGAGCTTAGATGTAGTAATGACAAATACCTATGGTAGGGATGTTATATTGGAAACCCATGAGCAGCATGATAACCGACATGACTCTGGACACAGTATAGTGCCGTATACCATAGCACTGGTTCCTAATGGGAAACTAAAGGCCGCTATACTCATTTGTTCTTGTTCTGTTGCAGGGTGCCGCCAGTTTCTTCCTTCTTTTTCTGGATATTATCTTCGATCATCTTTATTGTCTGGACCAGCATGTGCAGGTGGGGCTGGGATTGTCAAGTATCCTGGCTACCAAACCCGAAATTTGATGTCAGCAGCTCCAATGTGACTCAAGTGTCAAACTAAAAGTACTCCTCTTGAGGTGAGAGAAAGTTAGATGAGCAGAGCCAGCACATACAATATTTATATTATATTCCCAGAAAATTAGAGGGCTTTGACAAGGAGTTACCTTTCCTGAAGTAATCAAAGTGTCTAGCAAATTCAAAGGCATATTTTAAGTAAGTAAGCAATCGTTTCTGTAAAGGAAACATTTTGCAAGCAATAATTTTAAAAACGTTATTTTTCTGTGCAATTGCAATGTAATTTTCAAATTTTCAAATATTATCCCCTCTTTTCATAATGTATTGCCTATCAGAGCTGCTGATCTTCTGCAGCCACTTCCTGCCCATATGCATGCATTCCAGAAACTGCTGCGCTTCATTTTTCAGAGCGGGTTTCCTGATGGGACAACATTGGGACATGCTTGTGCAATGTGCATTGGCACAGCTACTTTTAGGACAGATCATATTAACGTGACAACGCAGGAACAAAACTATCTTAAGAAAGACCTTCAAAACGGGATCATCAGGTACTATATTTTTTTAAATTACACATGTACAAATCCTAAAATGACTTAACATCTAAATCTTATCTGAGATATTAGTAAGTTGGATGACACTCGTTTATTTTCAGCTCTCATTGGTCTTTCTGAAAATGAAGGCCATTTTGGCAATTACTAGCCATAGCTGAGAAAATAAACCTTTGTTTATCAGTATGGTTACATAAGGAAATGGTCCTAAATCTACACTTAAGGCAGTAGCAGGATTCTCCTTAAAAAATGTTTGCAGCTGGGAGGGAAGTAGCTGTATGCGGGGGCAGCCCTGTATTGTGATCCAATTTTCAGTAACCACCCAAAAACCTGTATGTATTTCCGTTGTTATGTCTGTTCATGTTTAAATACTTGGGTAAATAGATACTTAGATGTATGGGATGTGGATCCTACTGAGAAAATTCACACAAAGCCACTCAACAGGTAAAGCTTTCTACAGCTGCTTGAAGACCGCATACAGCTCGACAATGATCACATGAAGAGTAATAAAATAAGAGCAACAAGTATGATAGCAAATCTAGCAGATGTGTAAAGCCATGTAAAACAAGAAAAAAAAAAGAATAGTTATCGACCTCCATCAAGCTTTCATTGTGTCCTGAGGCACTTCTAGTTCTTGTCTATAGGATAGCCTCTATTAGAGAGGTTAAAGCACCAGAATAGCTTCACATGGCAGGAAAATGCACTGGAAAGCAAATGCACAAGGAAGCAATCGGTGCCCTAACAAACAGAAAACTAATAGAGGGAGATCCGATAATGACAATGAAACAAGGACATTGGTCTGTTGCTACCTTTTTCACTGTCCAGTAATATTGTAAGGGCACACCTAAGACAACCAAAGCTTAGATTGATGCCAGAAGTAAGACTACATAGTAAATCAGGTTGAAAAAAGACATCAAGTTCATCCACTAGGGAAATAAACATAAACCAGATATGAAGACTAGACTAAGGAAATCCCAGACTAAGGAAAGTAGCAGAAAAAGTGAATATTGCAGAAAAAAGTTGCATTTTTATTCTATCTTTTAATAGTATAGGTATCTAGTAATGTTGGTTAGAACGGTTGGCTCTGTGGTTAGCATTCTGGCCTTTGCAGAGCTGGGTCCCAGTTTTAAATCTTGACCAGAACTCCATGTGCAAGGAGTATGTTCTCCCTGTGTTGTATGTTCTCCCTGTGTTTGTTCCACGGGTACTCCACATTCTACCCACATCCCAAAAACATGCAGTTAGGTTAATCAGATTTACCTCAAAAATGGGGACATTAGATTTTAAGTCCCTTTGAGGGACAGCTAGCGACTTGACTATGGACATTGTAAAGCGCTGCGTAAGATGTCTGCACTGTATAAATAGTGGTTAATAATACTGATTATTTTTGGTTAGAGAATTAAGTGGCACATTCCTGTTCTTATAGATGTTGGGACTGATTTATTAAAGCTCATCAAGACTGAAGATAAACTATTATGGGAGAGGGGGGGGGACCTGAGTGATCAAGTAAACCTGGAATGGTTCTGGCCAGAGATATAAAACATTTGCCAAGTAATAGGAAATGATTTTTAAGAAATCCATTCCAGATTTGCTTGATCACCCATGTTCTCTCATAAAAGTCAATTATCTCCAGTCTAATAGCAGTAATAAATCAGGCCCGTTATGTCTTTTGAATAAGACTGTTTTGCCTTCCTTGCCATCTTGGAAAGCAGGAACACTGCCTGTATATTTTGATCAGAACTTTAGTACAAACTACAATTCCGGAAAAATAATATCAATGACAGGTATAAGCTTCCAAGCCATGCTACTTGTCTAGTGTATGTGTAAAAACAAAGACGTAAGACTGGCTTCAACAACATGACCTCTTCATTTTCTAGAAAGTTTTACATTGCTCATCAAGGTAAAAAGCAAGAGACCAAATCCAGAACAACCAGAGGATTGCCAGCTCCCAAAGGAAATAATCATCATTAGCCACCATAAAAAGTATTTACTCGCCATTACTGTAACTCACACAGCTCTAAACTAGACATGAAAACTTTCCACTGTTAGTCATGCTGCAATTACTACTACAAACAAAAAATGCCATTACTGCCTAAAACATATTTTTCCTCATCGGCAGGGGCAACTTTCCTAATTTATAGTGGCCAATCTTACACCACACCTACACAAATATGTCCAGCTATTAAAGGAATTTTGAAAAGTTAGGGGAAGAAAAATAATAGCCAGTCATTGCATAACTGCTCCATATATATATATATATATATATATATATATATATATAAAAAAGAAAGCTTACATGAATGTAGAATATAGGCCAATGAGAAGAAAGCGGCTACAGGTTCTAGTTTTTCCAAGAAAATGAGAAGGAAATAACTTTCCACTAGTCTTTAAATATTTAAAAGTATTGGCATGAAATTAAAGGTAATTGTGTTTACTTTCACTTAGCTAAATGGCAACTGGATAGAGCAAAATACCACTCATAATCACAAAATAATGTCAGTTTAACAAATCTCAAGGCATGAATAAATGCCGTCACAGCTACACCATTCAAGACAAATGCTGCAGTTGTTGTTACTGCAACATTTCTATTACCTCATCCAAAGTTCTCTCTCTTGTTTAATTCAACTATTGCAGCAAATTTAATTCTGCTTGGGCACCTAAAGAACAAACCTGTCATAATAAAAAAAAAAAAACATGGAAGCAGCCATTTGTGACCTCTCCTTCCAAAAACGATAGTGGCCGGACAGTCATGCTGACCCTCTTGTTTCAAGATTGTAAAGACACATCTGAAATGTCTACATGCCACTTTATCTGCATATTTGTTCTAAAAGTGTCATTTAAGCTTGAAGCCAGTGATGTCAGAAACCTAGTGTCTATTATCTTGGAAGGAGAACATTTTATTCTGAAGGAGAAATGGAAATGATAGTGACCAGCCTATTTTTTTTAATAATGCAGTGGTGACCAACTATTGATATGGGAGCATAACGTGTGGTCCTTGATATCGCCAAAAGGGGGCAAAAATATTTTGTAAATTTAGTGTTACAATAAGCAGTCAAAGAATTAAGACATGCAGTGGAAAATGGCCATTGATGCCACACATGCTCAGAAGATGGTCAGAGACTCTAAACATTCTCTAGGACTTGTTTAAGACTATAAGTCAGAAGGCAATTATAAACTGGATACACAATTCATAAAATTGTTAGGTATCATTGTCATTACAGCTCCATTACAAATCAGTGCTTCCAAATCTGTTTAATTTGTTTATCATTGTCAATGTCAAAGCAACATACAAGCAGATGGCCAGGCATTCACAACAATAAAATACCACATTTTATTGACTTTGCAAAATCAAAGGAGTATTGCAAACCACACTTCTGAACATTCATTTAAGGTCAAAGAACCAAGCGAGATATGTTGCCAGTAAAAGTCATGTAAAAACTAATACTGAATTCCAAAAGACTGGACAGTAAGATTACATTACAAAAAGGATTAGCCAGGAGGGTCGTTGGACGATGGACGACGAATGCTGTACACACACACACAAGATCCTCGTATGGTATCAGCCCTGAGCCGATTATCGGACGAGAACAATTGCACATGTCTACCTAGCATTTGATCTTAGTGCTATAATGGATTTGTAGGGTAGATTGTAGAAGTTTTGCTTATGTAACCAGTCTTCTCCTCAGCCCCTTTTAGCCGGGTGCACCACCTGGGCGTTTTCAGTGGATACAGAAAAGTTATGTCACAATACAGTAGCCACCACCCGTCTACAGCTTTTTCCCCACCAAATTGTAAACATTTTCTGGGGAGAACAATCAGAAGACTAAATTAATGCAAACCTGTTATTTTGTCCAGCATTGGGAGAGCATATATTCACATTAAATATACTTAAATACGCTAAAGTTATACCTCTTTCTCTGCACACACACACATATATACACAAATGCACATACACACATATTTGTAATTTCAATTTCTCAAATAAAGCAGATTATGAAGTGGTTCAACAGTATGGATTCATTTATACTCATAACATACTGGCTTCTGAAACGCTACATTCATTTTGCAATAAAGGATGTTTTATAAACTATCATTAGGAAGCCATACAAGTATAGAGTGATACAGAAGCTGCAATAATCTGCTGCTCATGAAAGATTACAGTTTAAGGGTTACTGCGTGTTTACTGCTGCCTCTATTTATGATATAAGAATTTTGGCAACATGACTTACAACGTCCGGACATGGAACAACTCACACACTGACCTCAGTGAGAACATGGAACGCAATCCACATTGATCTGTTTTCCACTTATTTTATTACCTGCTGAACATGTACATATGGCTTTCCAGTTATGTCATGTTCAGACAATAATCTTTTTGGCACTTGAGACATCATGCCACCGGATTTTGTCAGAAGTATATTTTTTTTAAATCTCAGCTCACAAAAATATTGCAGATTTTACAGAACATATTTATGTCTAAGCTTTATTCAAAGCACTTGCATTTAGAGCCTAAAGGCAAACTTCAATAAAAGCAGAGAGCACTTGCTCTTCTCTTACTAGAGAATTCAGCAGACATAAATGCATAACACAAGACACGCATGAAATACAGGGTAGCTGGACATACTTTTCAAAATGTACCTGTCCTGGACTAAAATGTTGGAATTTAAAAAATGGTGACCCGCAGGTACCTTGCACCTTCTGATACCAGTACTTGCTTTTTGATTCTGTGGAGTTTCTTTGGATCCAAGGGTCCAGCAAAGGGCCTCCACTGTCATTAAGCACTGTCCCTGCCATTTCACTGTCAAACACAATTGCCTCTACCACCCACTAAAGTTCTTGCATTCCACAGTGCAATGGCAGTTGGGGGAACATGAAATCAACTTGGTTAGAAGTTGAAGCCTCCACTTGGTAGAATACCTAATACGTCTTTACAAGTCTGAAAGTATACCGACCTAAGTAAAAACTGAATATGTTTGATAATCTGCAGATTGTAAACATTTTAACTGGGCCAATATCAGAGAAAAAAAATCTTAAAAATAAAAAACAGTTTGCTGAGAGTTATATTTCAAACTGTGAGAACCTGAATGATACAACACAGCCACTGATTAAGGCAGGGGTGTCAAACTAAATCTGGCCTTCCAAAAATGAACTACATCTGGCTCGTCCACCCCCGTTATCACCTCAGATCATCATTTGCAATACATGCAATACATAGACAATATTCCTGTACACCTATCATGTGTCACAAAGCTCAGGCAATGATCACATGGTGCCTGACTTCCAGGGGCATTGTGTTTGTTTCAATCGATTGGAGACAGCATAGTGTAATATTTAGTGTCAGACAAACTTGTGATGGGCGAGGATGAACAACACAGCCTGCATAGATAGATAAAAATTAGTCCTTTCAACCCTTAAGTTTGTGTAGAGGGGTTTGTTTTTGTTAGTTATGAATGAAGTAGTAAACTTCCACTTTTTTTTTCAATAAATTTAAAGTTTGGCCCCCCACTTGGTCTAAGTTTTTAATTTTGGCCCTCTATGTATTTGAGTTTGACAGCCCTGGATTAAGGAAAACATGAATTGTGCCATTTCTGACCTCTTTTTTTTTTTTTTTTTAATATTCTAAGTCCAAGACACTGACCAAGACCTTGTAAATGCATGTTTGTTTTGAGTCACTGATTTAGACATCTTCATAAGGATGTTAGCAATGGAAGAACTCACATTTCTCTCAGTAGTAGTCGCCTTTAATACACCTCATAAAGGGATCTTATCACGCTAAAATCACACAGCACCTAAAACCAGCTATAGTTGCACCCTAACCCAAAATGCATTGTAAACTGGAGGTATACAGTAATTCTCAAACATCATGTACACTGTACAAAACCTAAACAACAATTCAAAAGCCAAAGAAGATCACATCTTTTTAACAAATCCAATAAACTCAAGCAAACTTGCTAGCCTAAGCTTAACTTGTTGTCTGGTAACTTTAAAAACCTGTCAAGTCCTGCCAGCCTTTAACATCTCACACCCAATACAGGCGTCTGCTGAACTATAAACATATAAACTGAAAAACTATATGTGGAACTCTTTTAAATACGCATGCTTCTAGTCCCCAATCTCTTGAAGAAAAGAAAGATGAGCAAGTGCACCTTAAAAAGTTTTATCAAGATACTGTCTATAAAAAAGAAAGAAAAAAAGCTGCCAACCCACCTATTTGCCTTATATATTCCATCTATAATTCTTGCAAACTTCTATGACAGGGCTATAAAAACATGCATCTTACCTGGGCTCCATCCTTTAGTTTTAGGATGCACTCCATAGTGTTGATTGTTATCACTACCGATTCCGACCCAAGTTTTGTCCATGGTACATGTATCCTTAACTCATGTATATGCCCACTGAGAAAGGTGAATGGAAGCTTCAATTCCTGCCAAAACACAATGTTAAAATTACATGTTAAGATTACATGTTAAAAAGTAATCTGCTTCTATTTGTCATGTAGCTGCTGGGGAAAAAATACAACTGGGAGTGTTTATAAGGAGGATTTTTGGCTAGAGTAGTAAAAATAATGGTGCTGATGTACAATGGATAGTAGCAAGAACATACATTTTATTCAAAATTGTTTTTTATTCTGTAGGCTATGTGAACAGAAACAACATTGATCACTTGCCAGGTCCACTAATCAGAAGTTATAATCCATTTATCTACAAAGATCTACTTGAATCCAGATCAACCCCAAATTTTTCAGACATATTATTTTAAGTATATTTGGTCTAGACATTTAGGCATCAAATACTTCTGGTCACAAAAGGTTACAATTTGGGAATGACGATAATTGAAGGATCACCTAATGGCGTAAAATGTCAGTGTGAAAATTGGATGTAGAAACAATAGTTCAAAGAGTTTACTTTAGAGTTGCATCTTAGATAATGATAAAAATAAAAAAACACTGACAAACATTTGTCTTTTTAGTGGTCATAGTTTAGTACAATGTTTCCTGGAAACCCAGGGTTCTATCAGAGGTTGTTATAAATTCTTTAAATAATCTATGCCTCTTGGATTAGTAACCACTTACATCAATGATCTTTTGGGCTATCTGTAAGGATAATATTCTTCCCAATGTCCATAATTGTAAAATACATTCTTTTTGTTTGCCACCAGCTTAATGTACTGGGAGCTGGGGGTATAGTAATTATAGCAGGGGTTCCTTAACCCCTCATAGAGAAAGTAAGTACACTAATTGATATTTCTCCTAAAACTGCAATTTTACTACTAAGAAGGAGACTCCAATTCTCTGGAGCTATCAGTAGACCAGTCTACAAAGTTAAGAACAACATAGATAACAATAGATAAACTAATGTACATATCTGAAAAAAAAAATTCCTGGAGTTCTGAAATAGACATTAAAAACTCACATAAGTTATTAGTACTTGCTATAAAGCAGAGGTTTTAAAAAAATTATAATACCTTCATAAATAAAGAGAACCAGAAGGATTATAATTTGAGTCAATCCATTACAGAAATAGGAACTATGCAGAATTCACTCTGGAAATTTACTTTGGCTCCCTCACAGCATAATCCTTATTAAAAATGTTATGTCTAGTACCTTATCTTAAACGTTTTAAAAGTCCAGCTTCCCTCCTCCTCTTTAAAATAATACAAATCTGATACCTCAGACTACTTTCAGTCCTTGCAGCCCTGTGTTCAGGCTCCAAAGAGTTCTGTTCTTGTTTCCTGGACAATCTGTTTACTGTCATTAAGAACTAGTGCTCTGATTGGGAACAAATTAATGCAAAGTACAGTCCGTGAAACATAACATTCCTTCTGAGGACTAGGCACACTTTAGCTTTTGGTACAACACACCAAAAAAGCTGAGCCTCTGTATACAATCCTATTATGCATTAGAGACTGTGATGCCAATTCTACATTAATTCTGACTGTGATATAAAAACTTTGTAAATAGTGCTCATGAATGGGGTCATCAGTTCAAACTAAAATCACACATTAACACAATATAAATATGCCAGTTTTTGTAAGGCCACAACATTTATTAGAATCACATATATTTTAAAATGTATGTATAGAAAATATATATTATTTTTTTACAATGGATAGGAAAAAGTTACAAGAATATATCTGATTTCTGTGTACAATTAGTAATACAATTTGAAATATTACATATCGTACTACCAAGCATATAAGAATTGTGAACTCGACACATCCACCTTATGTTCTATCACCAAGCATGTAAGTTGTAGCTCCTGTTGCATTATGTGTCCCATTAGATAGAGTATTTACTATTATTGTTATTATTAATAAACAGGATTTATATGAGCCAATGTGTCACACAGTCTTTCAGTCTTCAAAACAGAACAGGATTTAACAAGAAAGCTCTGCAAAGAATTTCCTGTTAGACAGATGTCACTGGAAAAGGTTTTCCCATCAGATTTTTTTCTCATTTTTGATTTCCTATCACCTTTATTCCTGGTGACACCTATGGGGAATCTTTTAACACAAACAAGCTGCAGAAATTTAAACACAGGATGTAGGACCAAGTGAAGTAAGGGCTAAAAGCAGAACCTTGACATAAACAAATCAAATATTAATTTTTGTTCAGTCATCTTCTTACTGTAAAAAAGGGCTACGGAGGAAAGTATTGGACTAATGATCATCCAACTGCTGAAAGCCATACAGTGTAGACATGGCGGTACCCAGCAGTAAGGCTGTTGTAATCACCACTTAGGATTTTGTATTTATAAGCATGGCATAGGTTACCATACGTTAACTGACGAGAACAATAAAAGAGATGGCACAGCCTAAACAGATACATTGGCTTACTCTTCCAGACCACCTAAATGGAATTAAAGTTTAAAAATGTGGCATCAGACAGGGCTTTTTTTTCTACAAAAAGGACAAGTGATGCCCATTCTGCAAAATATTCTTACATGCCTGATTGTCATTGTCAAAATTTGCTGAACTGCACATGCATTAGTTGTTGGGATACCCAGCATTCCCCTGCGGGCGCCAGGACAGTATGAGCTCCTTACGTCATCACAACCTGGTCAATAAAGATGGCTAAAGAACAGAAGGAAGAGAAGAAGTAAGAAAATGGCAGTGCTCTACAACTGAATGTGGAAAGTGAGTATACTCTGGGTTTAGTAGGGTTTTTCAGTGCAATTAGAATGCTACTGACCCACAGCTATAATTATTAGTTGTACTCTGCCAAATGCATGTGCCCCACACTTGAGATGAAACTGTAAATGAACAGATGACATTTTGGAGCACTGGTCACTAGCTAAATAAAAATCCAATAAACTATTTTTTATTAATTAAACAAGTGTATTAGGCTAAGACTTTGTCTGTTACGAGCTCCAGGGAACTGTGTGGTAGTTCTGCACACAGTTGGTTTTTATGAAAAGCCAGCTTTATGAGCCCTGGAGTCAGCCATAGAAGAGTTGGAAGGGATTCTTGGCCACCCAGTCCATGTCCGGGTCTTAACCTGTACTGAGAAAGCACAGGTGCTCTCTATTTAAAGAATCAGCAACAGACTGCAGGGAGCTCAGTGGATTTACAAAACTTAAAGGCAAATGCTTTAAGTTTTTTCTTTTTCTTCAGGATTTTTGCTGTATTGCATTATTAGCTAGAGAGGAAACTACCAAAGAGGTAGTTAGTGGTCCAGCCGGGCTAAGATTTGTTTTATTGTTTTGTATTGTGTTAACTGGCATCTTTGTGATACAATGGAGCACCCAGACAGGAGCCTGAACTTTGTTTTTGTTGAATGCTGACCGTGTGCTGCCTCATTGAACTGCTGTTAATACGAACAAACCCCCACTGCAAGCTCACAAAAGTTTAGCCTCTTTAGGGTAAGAAAACAAGTTTTTGTTTGTTTTAATAACATATCTATAATGTTTTAATCTCATAAAAAAGAAATTACCTGTTCCAGAACATCCAGTTTAAGTTCAAGTTTGCTGAGGACAACATCTCCACCCCATAGGGACAGCTGTAAGTCAGAAGGTTTCAGATTCTTTATGTATCGGTTCACATAGCTCATCAAAATCGGAGTCACATAGGACTCCAACATTGTTGAAAAAATCCAGCTGGGAGAACTCCTTCACCTAAAATTCAAAAATAATATAAATAATAAATATTAAAAATCCACAATATATGTAAAACATATTAGCAATAACTTTTACATAAGGGCCAATTAATACTGAAAAATTCATGACAGGTCAAGTAAACCAGCCTTTATTAGAACCCAGGGATGTCCAACTGCAGCTCTCAAAGGCAACTAATGGGTCAACAGTTTTTATAAACAGAGCTACCTTCTGACACTTTGTAAACAATGCTAAATTTACTGTTGTCTGCAAGAGTATAAATAGAGCAGATCCTGTACCTGGAGTTAAACAACCCTGTTATAGGCAATGCCAAAAAAAAAAACAGTATACAAGAAAGTCTCTAATGGTGTGCAAGTCATGTCTTCTAGAGAATCGTGTCATGAATTCCACAGAACCCCCAATAACAATGTGCATGTCATGACTTCCCTAGGATAACTTGTCCACGGATATTTTTTATCCACAGGTGATAATTTTCATATACATTTGTGCCATGTTTTCTACAGAATCCCTTGCACCTAGGTTTCCCTGTCATGTCATCCACAGGATCCCTTGCCCCTAGCTGTATGTGTGTTTCATGTCTTTTCCCCAGGAACCGTTGACCCTAGATGTGCGCGTACAATGTCTTTTTTTAATAGGATCCCGTTCCCCTATATATGTACATCATGCCTTCTACATCCCACATGCCTAGTGTCATTTTTACCCCAAGATCACTTGTTCCAAGGTGTGTGTGCTTGTGTGAGAGAAAGGGATACATTATAACTTATTGCCACTTGCAAAATGTGGATGCCAATCCCAGTATATAAAACCAAGCATCTTAATCAAGAATTAAAGGGATTTCCAAGGCATCTCCAATGATCCAGAAACAAAAAAGGGGAGGCGTAAAATAAAGGTTCCTTTATTACATTTTTCAGGTATCCAAGGACTGTAAACCAGTCATTCTTCTTGAGTATACCAGAGAAGGGTGACTAAGTAATGCTTCACGATGTAAGACAAGCCAACCCCAGAGGCAGGAGAAGCGCTGGTATAGAGAGTCCAATACAGCGGAGGAAGTACTAAACTTTCTGTAACAGTTTGTGCTTCTCCCTCTTTTCACATGGATTCTCCCAGGGTAAGTCTTCCCTCTGCTTGCTTTACATCTATACACCACGGGCAGCATTGAATAAACACCTGGTATACTTAAGGCAGAACAAAAAAAATTCACACTGCTCTTTACTTCCAGAGAGACCCCGACTTTTCCAGCACTGTCCTCATTTGGGTCCCGCGCTATCCTAAATTCAGCCTTCACCCCAGCGTAGACGAAGTATCAGGCGCCGACATGTTCCTTCATCTTGTTCCTTCTTCTGGATACCTCACCCAATCTTACACTGCACAGGTATGAGGTTGGTGGATGTAGCCTGCTCTAAAGAGGGGGAAAGAAAAAAACGCCCTTTTTGTGCATGTCTGATCCCAGGCATACATATGGGTAACCCAAGAGGTTCTGCACTTTTATTCTGTCTTTACCACAACGATAGTAATGACACAAAATGCCTCAAGGCTATTACACTGACCTGTCCTACATGTATCCATTTACCTGAGAATTTACAACTTCATTAGCTTAGATTTTTGCAATAGTTACAGAATGTGTAGTGGGATCAGGTACATGTTTTTGAAAGGCAAATAATTCATTGTATGTGTCATTTTGTAAAAAAATCGATCATTCTAATGAAAAATGTAATAAAGAAATTTGCATTTTAAGCCCCCCCACCCGCACACTGTTGTACATTAGGTGTGTGTGTGTCATGTATTGTGTATTAGGTGTGTGTGCGTCTCATGTATTGTGCATTAGGTGTGTGTGTCTTATGTATTGTGCATTAGGGGTGTGTGTGTGTGTGTGTGTGTGTGTGCACGCGCATCTCGTGTATGGTGTGTGTGTGTCATGTATTGTGTATTAGGTGTGTGTGTCATGTATTGTGTATCATGTATTGTGCATTAGGTGTGTGTGTGTGTGTCATGTATTGTGTATCATGTATTGTGTATTAGGTGTGTGTGTGTTGTCTCCCCAGCCTCCCCTGTGCACTCCCTCCTGTCAGGACATTCTGGAACTTACAGTCCCACAACCATAGAGTCACTCAGAGCCCAGCCAGTTGTGTTCTTCCAGCTGTTACACACAGAATGTATTGTGAATGGAGGACCAGGGAAGAGCCCAGAGTGCCCTCCTCAGCCCTCCTTCCTCCCACCAGCCAACCCTTACACCTGTGAGCGGGAAACTTACACAGGACACCCCCAGCCGGCTCTGTCTCCCGGTGCTTCGGCTGTCACACAGCATGCAATGTCTCCGCTCTTCCGGGTGTGCTGCTGACGGCGGAGGTGACGTAGTATAAACAATCAGAAGCGCTGCCGGAACCTAGATCCGCGTCACGTGACACGTGGACGCCTGACTGGGTCGCTAAGAGGCCAGAGGGGGGGTTACGTGTGAGGGGGAGACGGCCTGCGGCCCTACGCTCTGCCATGCCCGTCACGTGACCTGTCTGCCCTCTTATCTATAGGAATGTGGCCCAGGGTTGTCACACCCCAAGGGATTCCTCATCAGCGGTCCCTGGTTGTAGCTCTGCTTTTATTTTAAGAAAAAACACGATTCAACTAACAAATAGTGTTAATGCACAACAAAAGTTTTTCCAACTTATAAATTGTTGCATTTTTTGGGAAAGTCCATATAAAGTATTTTTAAGCAAAATACTTGTTGAGCGATTATGACCCTGCCATGGCAGCAATAGAATATGCACTGTGAGAGACAAGTTCTTTTTTTCACCTCTCTGTGGCCTATACCGTTTTCCCAAAAATAAGCACTAGCGTTATTTTGAGAATGCTCGAAATTATAGTTTTGGTTTTTTTTTGTTCAAGAATAAACATTGTTGTTCATGAAAAAAATAAGACATCTCTGGAAAATAAGCCCTGGTGCATTTTGTGGAGCAAAAATTAATATAAGACACTGTCTTATTTTCAGGGAAATAGAGTATCTACAATATCCATCCCCTCACCATTCTTATGGTAGTGCGGGGTGTTTGTCATCCACAAGGTCGGTTCTGGGTGCTTCTGTATGCTCCAAATTGTGCGCATCCTACCTGGCCTTTCTGTAAATCAAAGCCACTGCTCCCTCTCCTCCGGCTATGTGTAAAGTAGAGAAGCGTGGTGTAAATAATCGGCATAGTTTACCCATTCCAGCTCCTGCAAGATTTATCTGTAGTCCAATTGTAAACAATGGCATCAAATTTTGGGGGAATCACCCTTTACAAATAAGTTTGGTGGATGCTAGAACAGGTAAGGAATGACTACACCACACTTCCTCGCCCTGCATGTAGGAGGAGAAGGGTCTTTGGTTTGCAGCAGGAATATGGGGCCAGAATCACTGCACTTCATCAAGTACCACCCTAAGTGTCATGTCAAAGGAGTGGCCCCGGTCATCTGCCACATTCCATCCTTTACAACCTGTATCCTTGCTAAGTCGCATAGGGGTCAGGGAAAACAATCACAGAACATGCTTGGGGACAAAGGCTTACAACACTCTCAAAAGTGAATAAAGAGAAGAGGTAGGGGATACCAATCCCTTAAGTGGTAAATATAAGAAATGTTCTCTTGCAGGGACCAAATTTTAGAAGGTCACTTGAACCACTGTTTGTGTAGGAATCTTTTTGGTCTGGTGTAACCAGGGTCATGGGCAAAGGTGCATTCTTTGTCAGATCACTTAGATTGTAAGCTCTTCCGGGCAGGGTCCTCTCTTCCTCCTGTGTCACTGTCTTTATCTGTCAGTCATTTGCAACCTCTATTTAATGTACAGTGCTACGTAATATGTTGGCGCTATATGAGTACTATTTATTATTATTAATAACATACGTTGTGTTTTTAATGTGTATTTTTTCCATCTCAGAACCTTGAATAGAATGCTAAGATCTTCCAACATGCTCCCAGTTACCATAGAATTTTTCCTTCTTCTGTTCCCTTCCATCCTTAAGCAAGTGTTCCTTCTGTAGGCTTTTTCTCCACTTTTTTACCCCTGAGGAACCCTTGAAATGTTTAGGTCTTGGGAAACCTCTGGTAAAACCCGTTTATTGGGGTCAGTTAGAAGGAAAGCCCCCCACATAGGTGGCAATTGAAAAGAAAGACCCATTTAAAGTTTTAGCTGGAATATCACCATTACCAAGAGGTCATTAGTGTCATGCACCAGGTCGTCCCACAGGGCTTTGGCCCGAGATCTGTAGGCAAGTGAGCAAAGTATCTCATTTTTAGCTTTTCAAACTATTCACATACGATTTTCTTAGACAAAAATTTACCATGTATTATATTGCATTGTAATACATGTGTTGTAGACTTTATTGATGCGATGACTCAATTTGGCTTTGCAGATGGATTTACTTTTATAATTACATACAGGAAGTCCCCGGGTTACATACAAGATAGGGACTGTAGGTTTGTTAAGTTGAATTTTTTATGTAAGTCGGAACAGGTATATTATTTTAATAAATGCAATTAGGACAGATGTTTGTCTCAACATATTATTAGGCAGCATGTTGTCAGTTAACGTAAAAAATCCTCACTGTGAGTTAATCACAAACAAAGCAAAAAAAAAGAAAAACTTTATGGAGCCTAGACATTCATTAATTTCTGAAGCAAGCTGTGCTTTGATATGCAAAAAGAAACAACTGCAGAGGAGTTTGTCTTGGTCATTACATTACAGAGTTTGTCTTGGTCATTGGTAAGAGTTACAAGAGGATGCAGAAAAGTTAGGATCACCCACAACCTCAGCTGTGTTTAGCAAAAGATTTCTGCTGGAAGTTAAGAAAATCGCCCCTCCCCCCGTCAAGCCTCCATCCTGCACACAAGTGACCAGGGAAGCCCTGTTTGTATCTAGGAGTCATCTGCATGTCAGATGTCTGTAACCCGGGGACTACCTGTATTTGAAAATAGACTGACATCTGCCTTTTATGAATCGAGTTCTAGATGGGTAATTAGTGTTTTCTCAGCAGTCACCTGCCTTGCTTCATGTACAGCTTTTCTGCATCTGTAATATTTGTAAACATCTTTTTCTAAATTTTGCATTTGTGGAAACTTTATATGTTAGCCATTAAGCCATCAACCAGTGAAGAAAGTGTAGAGTTCTGGTGTTACCCTTTATTAGATAATTTAAAATGCAAGTTTATGGGATCACTCAGACTAAGTCATCTCAAAACTTTCATTTCTAATAACCTAAGTTACACAATAAAGGTTATCAATTTAACACCAACTCTAATATTCTACTACTATATATACCCTAATATATTCTTTGAAATACAAATAAAAATATAGAAATTCATGTAAAATGTAAAAACAATATGTATTACTTTCAAATTAATAGCTATTTTAGGTTAGTCTCATCCAACTGTAATAATTAAAGTGGAACTATGCTCAGAATGTAGACCGTAAGGTAAGAAACCTATATTGCAAAAAGATACCTATTCTCCAATTACAAGCCTTCTTCTTTACATTTTTTTTGCAAAAACATCTAGAGTTCTTTTTAAGAGTTGAGCTGCTTGGGAATGAGATTAACCTAATCGGCCCAATGCACAGCACTAGTTCATTCATTACCATGCCTTGCAGTAACTTTGATTTTACTATTATTGGGCCCTATGGATTCATTTTTTCAGCCTATAAACAGTGTATATACTTTTCCCAGTAATTAAATGAAAACAAATCTTTTAGGTTACTTTTATTCATATGTTTTACTTTACTTTTTCCTTTGGAAGTTAAAAAAACTGTTGATATAAATCTTTAAATTACAAAGAAGTTACAAAAGTGTTTCTTCTATGTTGGCCTCCAAATGAGGCTATTTGGAGAACCTTTTAGAAAAACAAAAATGCTCATAACTGAAACCTAATTCTCTGGAGTGCACAGAAGTCTGACTATTAACTTGATTTTTTGGTTTTCTTAACCCTAACCGAGGAATTGTCAAGTAGCAGTTGATTGGCAGGAAGTCTGATTTAACCCTACTGGTCACAACAGGTCAGCAACGCATTAGGTTTTCCTATTTTAGGTCCATTGATCAGTAGGAAAATATTTTTACTGTTTGCTTACACTACTCTAAACCATTTGTACCATTAAAAACAAAATAAAATGATACATTAATATAGATGTAGGTGAAAAGTAAAAGCCCAAGCCCAAGATACCCCAGTTGTATTCTAACAAAGTTTGTATTGCCACCTCCTAGAATTTATTTATTAATAAATTCTATTTTTTTTTTTGTTACAAACCAAATTTGAAAATACCTGGTACCTTGATCTTAGAGGACAAGTTTTTTACATAATTGGTTTGTTTGTAGGGAGAAATTTTCATTCATTTTTGGACAATGAATCTCTTGTTTATTTGGAATGTTTTGGGATGTCCCCTTGATGGTATAAGATTGTATTGCCCCTTTTGGGAAAACAACACGGCTCCTATAATTTGATGTCTGGCTCAACAAGCTTCCTTATCCATACTTTGATTAATGGTTATAACACAACCTTTGGTTTTAGAAATGCTTGGTCTGCTTGGTAATTTCCCTGAAGAAACAGGTCTCCCGCGAAACGCATCTGCAGCTATCAAATTGCATTAAAACTTTGTATATGGTTAATCAAAATATTAAATATGGAATATAAGATTTTAATGCCACATAACTCGTTCAGTTTGAAGGAACTTCTCTTTTTCCACTTACTTTGATACATGAATATATACATTCCTGAATATAAATTGCACGATTAAACAAACTAATTTACAGATCAGAATCTGTCCAGATCGTTACTGCAGATATTTCTGCAACAATAATAATAATAATAATAATAATTAAATTGTGCAAAATTGAATGGAAATTTTGCAGACGTTTTATAGCAGAGACCATGAGGCCCCCTCATTAACCTTATCAGCAAGCCCTCCCTAAGATTGTTTTTTACCTATCCCACATTACTGTAACACAATACATGCAATATGACAATGTAAACTGAGTAACACCATGATGCACAATGTATCCTATGTGTCCTGCCTGCAGAGTCTGCTGCTCCTACCACAGTCATGTGAAAAAGAAAGTACACCCTGTGCACTGTATTGACCTCCTTTTTATTTATTTAGATTTTGTTATATTTCAACAGGCAACCATTGAATCTGCATTGAAGTGGTGTCAACAGATAAAAGTGATATACATGAACAAATTACACAAAATGTCAAGGCGCATATCTTCTATTTTCTATTATTGAAAATACAGATTTCTGGAAAGAAAAAAAAT
Source organism: Pyxicephalus adspersus (assembly GCF_032062135.1). Classification (NCBI taxonomy): domain Eukaryota; kingdom Metazoa; phylum Chordata; class Amphibia; order Anura; family Pyxicephalidae; genus Pyxicephalus; species Pyxicephalus adspersus. Next base: position 22,089,244 of record NC_092862.1, read on the forward strand.
AAATACACCCTTACTTTTACTACTACTTTAAATACATAAAAATAAAATTAAGAGTTGCAAATTGGGTGGCCATGCTTTTTGTTATTTGAACTTTTTATATCTAGAGTTTTTTGTTCTCTTTGCCATTAAATTGGAAGTAAATCCATGGTTAGCATTCAGAGATTGGCTACAATATGCAATTATGCTCAACGTATTTGTACATTAGGGCACTTGTTTTGCCAAAGCATTGGAATGGCTTCAATGTCCCTCATCTCTTCATCATGGCCAATGGCCACGGTTATTTTGTCTTCATTCAGATTTCAAACCGTTAGTTTTCATTATTGGCTTGGTGGGGATAAGGTAGCCTGTACACTGAGCTCTGCATGTGGGGTATTGTATACACAAAACAAAAAATCATGAAAGGTGGGCAAAGATATATAGTAAGTGAGAAGAGACTTCATAATCTCTCAGTAAAAATACCTGGCCTGTCAGGACTTTTTGCTAAGCAGAGTTTACTTTAGCCTAAATGTGTGTGGTGTCATCATGAAAGAGACAATAAAGAAAATCTAGCAATGTACTATATGATGCCATAACCAGTTTTGGAAGGTTGAAGCTATGAAATTAAACTATTAGCAAGTATTGAACCTTAAAAATAAGGAGCTTCATTGAGGCAGATATAAGAATCCAGTGGTATCTGTAGGCAAAGCTCTATCCCTAATGGAGTCACTGATTTGTTTAATGTTTTTTTTTTTCTATTGCACTGTTTTTTGTTTTTTGGCAAACATAGTTTTTTGGCAAACATAGACCCAACAGTAATGTAAGCATTCCAGTTAATTAATTTAACCAGTATTTAGAAAGCACTTTAATTATAGACACATTCATCAACTGTTTCACCCAATATAACTTTGGGGAAAAAAAAACATGCAACCTAACCAAAATAAAAGCACTTGCTCCCACAAATTCAGTTGTATCTAGGACAGCTAGGATTTTCTTCCTAGGGAGAAGCTATTTAAATAAACCCTTCATTTCCTACATGAACTGTGAAAGTCCTGCATGTAATGTTTCTTTTTGCTTTTTCTTGGATGTCTGGTTCCATGTTATTCACTTTGCTGTACATTCTTGCAAAGAATTACTTTTATTTTTTTTTTTTTAAAGTGGTGGTCAATTTTCTATGTTGTATGTAGTGAGTGATGAGCCAATTACTCTTAAAAACTGAAAGCTAAATTTCACTTGTAGAAGAGAGCAAAAGATGATGTCACTGTCTCCAGTGCCTTCTCTTAAATATGATTAAAGGCAAAGGTGGAATTAATGCTTCAAAACGGACATACCTGGTCAGTGATGCAATGGAAGCAAACATTTTAGTATACCAAAAAATGTAACCACATTTCATCTATTGCGTATGTTAAAGTGAAATGGTAACTGTCCTGTTCCAAGCCCTAATTCTGTTGGTATCATTCTCTTTTTATAGGGTATAAGGGTATACATAAAGCATTAAAACAATAGTACAAAAATACAAAGTACATAGTGTATACATAAAATGATTACGAAAACATGAATGGGGGGGGGAGGGGTCCAGTCCAGTTAAGCATATAAAGAACAAAACATTAAATAAATTCAAAGGCTAAAGAATATCACACAGGTTTACAATATCAGTGCATAGAAAAAAAGTTTTAACCAATAGGGAGTGCGTTAAGTACAATTAAACATATCATTCTTGTATGTTCATTTTGTTGTATTGTTTTGTATCTTAATTTTGTATTTTGTTGCATTTTGACCATTTAGCCCTTGGTGGCCTCCATTATCTGGTTCACCTGTCTTAGATATAATATACCTGCATACTTTTTTTTTTCTTCACTTTTTTGCTTGGTGGTCCTGTCTGAGGTATATTGCTTAAACTAGAGTGACAATGCTTTCTTGCCATACTGTATGTGTGGAACAGTAATGTTGCCACCCTTAGCTGTTCTCTTAATTTGTTAGAGATTTTATTACTGTGCACAAGACGTTATGAGAACACTAAATTTCTTCTAAGATCAACAGGCAGTAGTAGAAAATTAACTTAACAATAAAGTACAGGTTTTCTTAAATGTAATCACTTTTGCCATGGGCCAAAAAAACAGACTTTACTTATAAAATAATATATATGACAGTAACTATACATTTATGGTCAGTTTTTTTTCCCATACTTACGCATTTTGCACGTTAGAACCACTTTAAATGAGTTAAAACGGAAAATGATGTATTTCTTGAGATAAGTGGCTAGTGATTTATTTGCAGCCATTAAACACACACCAATTACAAGCTAACATTTCTGAAACAGAAGAATATATCTTCCCCTCCATGGCAGAACAAGGCCCTTATCACTCTGCTGAGCAGTCTCCTCCGGCATTTACAGATGTGAATTATGTTTTAAGCCATTATGTAGGTGGCCAACCCTAAGTTACTTTGCAATAGATGACAAATAACCTTGTGTGGGCTTTTATTAGAGTGATGGTTGGCTCATCATTATGCCTGAAGATTTAAAGTTCAACATGCAAAGCAGCTAGAAGACGTGTGGTATGGTTGAATTATTTCTTGGTTGACCTTTGCTCTCTGCTCCCCTGTCTGCCCACATCTGGGAGGAAATCTAGCCATGTGGTTCTAGTTTATTTCAATAAATCTTTGCACAGTAATAAACCTACTATGCCCCAGGATATATCATACGGGTGCTTCCACACACCAAAATGAAATCAGTTAATCCAGTAGCCAGAGAAGGAACTCGGCATAAAGCCTTCTATTATAATACGCCCAGGCTGCTCTCCAGAAGCCTTCATTCTAACACCTTCGTTTTTTGCCAGCACATATAATTATAGTTACAATGCATATTACATTACTTGTACAAGAGATGAAAGGGCTTCTGTAACATCACAGGCAAGCATGTACTGGCAGCTTTAATTCTATAACCTAGATGGAAAAAATTTTAGTGCGGCGCCACAATAACGTTGATTTTTGATACTTAAAACAAACTTTTCATTATTTTAAACCTGCTAAGCTATAGGTTTGAATGGAATACAGACACCTAGAGGTGGCTGTGTTTGCTGTCACATATTTTGCAGAGCAACCCAGGAGCCATGAGAAAATTGCTGAATTATGCCAAGTTAATTTCCTGAAACCATGTTAGGGCTCGGCCCACCCAGCTCTTGATTTTCAGAATTGGCCAGGGAGGCTGCACATCATAAGTAAAGACCCATGGTGACTCATGGAAGATACATATGGAAGGCCCCCAGGTTTCTGCAATGTGTAGATGAATGTATCAGGTAGGGGTTCCCTTGCTATAGGTTTGCTAATGTATGTTTTAGTTGATAGGGACTTACTTCTGCAAGCTTATGACTGTGACAGCACGGTTACTGACAGCTCCCAGTCTCAGCTGTTTGGAAATTGATCAAAATGATTCCCAATCAAATTCCCACCTAGAAAGCTAACTAGTATATCTTTCTCTCCACCCAGAGAAGGAAATCATGTTTTTTTTTTTAAAGTTCCTAATAAAATTTCTGAATAAAATATATTATGCATTTAAAAATATTTCTTATTTATTTGTCGTCTTGAAAAAGTTACATTTTTTTCAGATCCAATACTTTTAACAAGTTGATGCTGATAATTAGGCACACAAAGCAGATTACTGTACGAACCTTCTCTTTCTAAGTAAGATGTTTTCATGCCCTGATCAAAAGGACATTTGAGATGATTTTAAATAATGTCTTTCTACTGTTCCTAGAAACAGGCTTAAGGGAAAGATCACAGCAAATGTGAGGTGCAAAATCCAAAAAGAGATATAAAGAATCCTCAGCTAACAGCAATGTTGCATTACAGAAACCAATGTCCAGTGACAGGATATTCACCATTCCATCCATTCTAAGTGGCTTGGGCAAACCTTTTACTGTTCTCCTGCTGCTCGTGCCATTAGAGCAAGGATACAAAAATAAAAATATGTAGACTTTGGCAAAGGTGTACTGCAATTCACTAAAATATTTGACATACAATAAAAGCATCCCGGATTTTTATACTTTCCTTAAAAAGTTCTTGAGTGTATGTCTTTCTCAACAAATGTGTATGCTTTCCTTACTGGCTTGCACCCAGGACCTTGGTTCTATTACCTGGGCATAAATCAACACAATTGTTCTAGTGTGCATGTACACACAATAACTTAGTGGCATCTCAAATAATGAGAATCATCTTTTCTCCTAAAACAGAAATGAACAAAAATAAGTACTACAGATAATATGAATGAATTAACAATCAAACAATGAGTACGTAAGGTCGATCTTTAAATGCTGGATATATAGAGGCCTATCCTTATATGCATAGTCCATCTGAATAAAGTCAGCCCTGCAATGACAATGTACTTAGTAAAGTAGCAAAAGGTAATCTTGGTTTACCAAGATTACAAAGGTGTGTATCACTGTACAATACTCTGGGACACAGATAGCAAACAGAGAAAATGTGTTTTTTTCTAAACCCTCAGGGCTGTTGTCTAAGATTATAAACATTTGGTTTTACAATTATATTGGCTAATATTTGGCTTTCACAGAGTCCTATTCCAAAAATTAGCACAGGAAATTTGAGTAAAACAGCACATGCAAACATGTGCCCTAAGATAAAATGATACACAAAAGTAGCAATTTCGTGGCCAGAAACAGAATTTTTCAATTATGTCTGTTAGATGTCTGAGCATTGGTGCACTTTTTCACCTGTGAGGTCCAGACAAGGTCAACAATAATATTTCTACCAAATGGAATGTTGGATTTAATTGCTGATCATGTCTACGCCTTTGAAAGGGCTATATTGTGCAAATTAATTAAATATTTTTATTTGGTAAAAAAAAAAATTAAAAAGTCTTTTAAATTAGTTTTTAAATTATTAAAGTTATATTACAAGTATCAAAGTGATAACTTATCATTATCTAAAATGGTTTTAAAAATAGCAACATTCTAAAATATTTATGCATGACTTCAGCCTTAAGTCAAAAAGTTAAAGAAATATTATTTGATCTTTTCTTTTTCTTTGAATAAACAATGACCCCCTATTGCACTTTTAAATACTCCCACTGTAAGCCTAATTTTACATTTCAAACTCCATACAGATATTAACAATCACTTTTCATATTTTAATTTAATAACAGCAGCTCACATCAGAATGTTCTCACATCAGCATTGTTGACTATATAGCTATAGTCCAACGATAGAGACAAGAAAAAGAGACATTAGTCATCACGTGATCACAGAAACCTAGATCCGTTGGAAGAAAAATAAGCTGGCGGTCCATCATTGATCCTGTAGTTTGGCCTAATCGGGAGCAGACGAATGATAACTGGAATCACCTAAAAGTATAAAATTTTGTATTCTAGTATTAGATAGAATAGGAAAGTAATCTTTTTTTATTGTTTTATGTGTGTTTGCTGGGGTCATTTAGGCTGCGTATACACGTGTAATAATTATCGTTGGAAACGAACAACTAACATCCGTTTGTACGATAATTGTTAACAAAAAAGTGCACAACGAAGCGCGAGGAAAGTCACTGGAAACGAACGACAGTCTCGGCGGATCTGATTGCCCAATGATCGTTCACTATCTATTGTGTGTACAGTCGGACAGTGAAGGTGAATGTTCTGAGCATGCGCGATACACACAGTGAAGCACCGTGCAATGAACGTTCGTTCATTATATAAATATATATATATATATATATATATATCGTCACTTGCTCCAGTACTAGTCACTTCCTGTATCGTTCAAACGATCGCATCCAGCATGTGTACATTATCTTTGAACGATCGTATCGTTATCAGCATGTCAATAACTGGACACTATAGATCATTATTATTATTCTTACACAGTATTTATATAACGCCATCATATTACACAGCGCTGTACAAAGTCCATAGTCGTGTCACTAACTGTGCCTCAAAGGAGCTCACAATCTAATGTCCCTACTATAGTCATATGTCATTAATGTAGTCTAAGGTGAATTTAGAAGGGAAGCCAATTACAATTAACCTAACTGCATGTTTTTGGGATGTGGGAGGAAACTGGAGTACCCGGAGAAAACCCACACAGACACCGGGAGAACCTGCAAACTCCATGCAGATAGGGTCCTGTCTGGGATTTGAACCTGGGACCTAGCGCTGCAAAGGCAAATCTGCTAACCACTGAGACATCATCGTTCACAGATATCACTATCGATCATTGATCGTTCGTTTTTAAACAACAATTATTGAAGGTGTGTACATAGCTTTACTTTCTCTATTTGTCCTGGAGATCATTGTTACAAGAAAAGTGATAGGAATTCCAAAATCCTAAAAATATCCCTGGAAGAGACGACATAGAAGAGAATGTGGACACCTGTAACTACTTTCTAAAAAAGATTTCTTTTCTCAGTGTCTCCAGAACTGAAAGTAACAGGAAATCTGTCCAATGGGACACGCAGTAGAAAAAAATCACAGGGCATTAGTCATATATTTACTATAACTAAAAAAAAATGTTTTTGTAGTTTAAGATATATATAAAGAGTTCTCTTTTGAATAAAACCTACTTGGAATTTGCCTTGATTATGATCTTTAATTGTAGGACTTTAGCAAATCAGGCTGCAGTCAGAAATGGAAATAGATCCATATATCATCCATATAGAGTATGTATAGAATCGGTCTGTCAAGGAAAAATTTTATATTTATTTTTCCCTTAAGGTAGATTAGTGGATTTTGCCATTATTGCTGTAACTATTTTCCCTATGAGCACACTTATTTTCTCAGTATTCTCAGACAAGCCTGGTCTGACTCGCATGTCATTGCATGTCTAGGTCATCCATTAAACTGTAAAAATAATTTCTTCAAAAAAACCCCACTTAGATACACAATCAAAGGTCAAGTAACTGTTTTATTTTTGTAGCAATCAATTAGGCGCCTAATTTAATTATGCAAAGATTTGTCAAGCTAGTTATCTGAAGACTGTTCCCCTGGAGGAAATAAAAAAAAGAAAAATAACACAGGGAAGAATGGTCTGTGACCTGTTTTATGTACATAAAAGACTTCTGCAATTTGCAGGATATGTGAAATTTCTCACCGTGTCTGCTGCTAAAAAATGTACCTTATCATCATACAATGGTATATTTTCAAAAATTGCAAATAAAATCTAACTTAATTTGTGTTATCTGCCAGATTAAAGAAAATTCTGATCAATGTATATATGTTTATATTTGGCATACAGAGTGTTAGTACACTTTCTTAAATAGAGTCACATTTGTTTTAGGAAAATAATAATAAAACATAAAAAAACAACTTTTTTGATATAGTACATGCTATAAATGTATTTTCTGTATGTTTTTTTCTCTTTTTTCCTACTTTATTTATTCTACAGGTTTTTACTTGTTTTGTTCTCATTCTCATTCTTGAAACACAAAGGGCCTGATTTAATTAAGCTCCTAAATGCTGGAGAGGATACACTTTCATCGGTGAAGCTGGGTGATTCAGCAAACCTGAAATAGATCTGGTCCAGGATTTAAAACATTGGCTAGCAAATGGCTTTGAAGCAGCCCATTTAGGTTTTGCTGGATCACCCAGCTTTACTGATGAAAGTGTATCCTCTCCAGCCTTGAAGAGCTTTAATAAATCACCCCCATATAAACATAGTTGTGCTATTTTGGGCAACACATAAGCTGCCACAGTGTAGGTCCTGTTTTAACATATCATTGTTTTTTATATATATCACTGTTTTATATATATCACTGTTTTATCCCACAAGAAACTCCCCAGATCTTCCTATAATGAAAAGGCCATTTGATAATTTCTGCCTCCCAAAGCAATTATTTTATTTTTTCCCCTGTTCAGTGAGAAAAGTATTATTATTATCTTGTATTTATATAGCACCTAAATTTTACACAGCAATTTGCAAAGTTCATGGTTATGTCACTAGCTGTCCCTCAAAGTGGCTCACAATCCAATGTCCCTACCGTAGCCGTATGTCATTAACATAGTTACAAATCAATTTTTGAGGTGAAGCCAATTAACCTAACTGCATGTTTTTGGAATGTGGTAGGAAACCAAAGTGCCTGGAGGAAAACCAGGCAAACATGGGGGAACAATACAATACTTCAGTTTTTCAACCAACTGGAGTGTCACCACCAGTCAGCACCAAGCCTTACCAATATTCTCAATCTTTACTGTTGAACTTCTATAAAAGGCATTTTTATTTTTAAGGTAGTTACTTGTATTTTCTCCCTGACAAATCACTCCATCCTATATCTTGCCTCTGCAAATGATCACTGCTGTTAGCAGACATGTGAAAAAACATGTTACCAAACAAACCTGCTGTCAGAACTAAAAAAAGTAAACTATATTAATAAACCAATAGCCCTCCCTTTCCTGGGAATCATGGCAGCGTATCATCTAATATTCCTACGCTCAAGCAGGACAGCTACCCTACCACTTGTAGGCTGAGTTATCAACTCTGACAGGGAGAGAATACTAAAAAAAAATACACCTAACTCTATAAGTTAAAGCTACACTATTAAAACAATATAAAAGTATAGATTCAGACTCCTGGAACTACCAACTACCTATTGGTTTTCTTTACAAATTATAATAAAAATGTTATAAATGTAAACAAGTTAATATAATTTATAAATCTTAACATGCAGGTGTTCGCTCTGAAGCTGGCACCCTCTTAGCCACACATTATACTGGTTGAGAACCTGTGATCTGCTGTATGTTACAATTCAATAGTTTAGTCTGATTTTAGCCTAGAACTTCCAATGTAACCTAGCACTTGCAAAACGTCCAAGATTCCAGCGGACTGACATATTACACCAGCCCGTTTGAAAGCTGACTCCCATGCCGTCAGTTGGAAAAGTTCATGCAGAATGGGGCCTGAGAATTCCAGTGTACACATTCTTCTTTGGAGCCTAAGCAGCCTGTGTCTTTTCCAAAAGGCAAATTGCTTCTGTTGGACTTGTGCCTACAGCCCAGAGATTACTGTCAAATGCAGGTCACAAACTGCTGCATTACTTAACAGGCACTCGGTATGCAGCAACCAACATTTAGATTGAACACATGGGCCAAAATTGTCTCGTCGTTGCTGGGTATTTCTCATGGGCCATCCATCACTTGTCCGTCCAGCCTGGCGTTGAACATTTGGATGCACCACTGTATCCATCTAAGACAATCTACATAAAAACTACCATCTCTGATTGCAGCTGACAGGTGTTGAATAAATGCAACAGAGAAACTTAAGTAGCTTTTGAGATTGATTGTTGCTATTCATATCATAGAGATTAATGCTGTGTCTCTGTAGTAGAGCAAAGAGCAACACTCAGCACACAGGGAGCAAGCAGAAGCTAGAAGATGTTTGGAAAAATACCAATAAAATGTCAATAAAGAAAGCTGTGGGAGCTTAACATTGAAGAGCTACTGAAAGGAGCTGGCACACACATGTGGCTGAGGTCTGAGTGCAGGGTTGATGTGACATAGGCCTTTGCCAAGCTGGCATACACTTGTGCAGTTTTTGTGCTTCTGATCTGTTAAACACAGCTTAATTCAGCAAAAAATGATGATTATATAATAGGCAGCAGTTAGCATTATGTACATCTGGAGCCCTAGGTCAATTTCTTTCCAGACATCTCATATCCATAGTTCAAATATTCTCAAAATGTTTCTGTGAGCTTTCTCTGTGTAAAACAGTTCCCTTTCACACTACAAATGCATATTGTTAGTTAACTGATTTCCATCCAAGTTAACTATTATGTGTATGGCTGTACGGCTCCCGTAAACTACAGTATCATGGCCGACTTGTTATTCGAATACCCAAGCATATATACTATTGAGTTCTTCTTATTGGATCGCTGCTGTCATTGCTTCTGGATTCCCAAATATTTAATACGCTACAAACCTGTCACTATCAATTCATGCCTTTTTATTATTGTCATATCTTGCAACTGTACACCCAATGCGTGAATATTAGCACCACATTTCGCTACTACTGGCTCAGCCTCATAGGTCCCAACCAATATTTTTATAATAAATTTTATTATAAGCATTTTGGGCCTGATGTACTAAACCAAATAAACAAGAGCTAAATTAAATTGTACCCACAAAAGGACCGCAATCCCTAAAGGTCCCTAAACCTAACAGATTTTGATGTGCTCCTTGAACATCCAAATAATGTTCCTTTGTGTTCATATGTATGGCTATGTGTTTCATCATCCTGTATCAACCTTTTACATTTTTTAACTTCTTGATTTTTTAAGCTATTCTCCAAATATCCATATACCAGCAGCATCATTACCAGGCTTTATATTGGTTCCTTTATTGTCAGTTTGGTGAAAAAGTTGGGCTCATAGTTGGTAGAGTTGGACAATTTGAGTGGTGGAGTGCCTGCATTTTGAAGGCAGCATTAATTTATGATGCAGCCGTTGGTTGTGACTGTGACAGGGGAGTAGGGGATTTCCCTGTCATTGTTGCAGCATCCTTGGCTCAAACTAGGCTGGGGCAGAAAGAGAACTATTTTCTTGGGGTAGATTTCTACTCACTACACAGCGCTGTACCTCCAGACAAGTCAAAGAAGTGTTTTTGGTTAAAGATTTGCTAAGTGGCAGGGAAGGACAAATTTTGAGATGCAATGTGGCACTAATAGTGGTGATTCAATGTAGACTCAATCCTAGTATCTGATAATTAATTCAGGTGCTTGGATGCATTCAGGGGACTGTTCACTATATAGAAAGGAAGCAGGCAATGGTGACTGGCCCCTTCACATGAAATAGGGTGCTAGGATCACTATCATTAAACAAAAAATAAAACAAAACCTAACTTAACTTGGTATAATGCAGGTGTGCAATTTTCTATTTTTTCCCTGGTGATAATATTAAAAAAAGTGCACAATACAGTTCTTCTTTGCGTAGAGTTCATGGAGGCTTTTTACCATGTAAGGTGCTCTAAAATCTTCTTTAATGATAGCCCTGCACATTTGATGTGGTTTTATTCCTACTTAGTATGTGTATTAAAAATGCCAACAGTGGTTAGATAAACCAAACCTTATTAGAGAAACTCACATTTTTATATTTGGCATGCAACGGTTTAGTTGACGTATTTTCGAATGCTGGAGTGTACATTCCGAAGCAAACCACATTTTTTAGCTGTAGCCTCTGCCCGTGCACCCAACCGCATTGCAAATGCATAATAAATTGCATGATACGTTTTGTTTGTTCGTGTATGATTGTTGTGTATTCACAAATTATTTAAAGGAAATCAAGCTCATTATATTTTTGTTGTGTTATATTACTGATTTAAGTTATAATTCTAACAGCCCACCTTTTAAGTAGTTCCCTAAGCTTAGAATTTCTCTTTCCTGGGTCTGGGTAGGAAAAAAAAAAATTTTTTTGTGTTAATGTTTTATGTCTGTGTTGCTTTGTAGTCAATTAGAAACTTGAGCGAGAATGAAAAATAGAGTTAAATTAGCCTCTTGATTTTATTGTATTTTTCATTCCCATATACATTTCTCGTTGAATGTAAGCCAGCACTAGGACTGCTACTCCACTATTAAAAGTCATTGTTCTTTCTATAACTATGTTCTGTTTTTTTCACACAAACATACAGAAAATGTATGAATAGTACACAACTGGAAATGGTCTCTTGTAAATTACTTCCCAAGCATCATACTACATTATTAGCTAAAATAACATGAATGTAAAAGTATTTGCTAAGTACCCACATCATTTTGTGGAGTGTTGCGTGATTGGATTTGCAGTAGTAAATTGCTGGCAGTATGAACAGCAGTAAGTAGGATTTTTGCCATAATGTTCTCAATAACATATGCTTTACAATTGGCTTTTGACCCAAGTTTGAAAAGCTTTTAGTTTATACAGCTATAATAAACATTAAAAATGCTTAATTTACATTTGCTGGATCAAGTTCATATTAAACGATGCTTTGGCTAAACTGCTAGTTTGCAGTGAAAAAATCTCTATGTATGAGAGATGGAATAAAATTAATAACTAAAGGGTAACGGTGCTTAAAAATGTGCAGATATAATGTTTGCCCTCTTCCCTCACCTAAACTACCCTACCTACTCGCTCCATATTTCCATGTTCTAAAGTTTCTGTACATCCAGCATTGCAGTAGATATGCCTGCACATAAAAATAGCCACATTGACTTCAATGGTGCTTTGTCCTTAGGTGAGTGGAGACACTTTTGAGGAGAATTAAGGGTGAGACTGGTAACTGGGAAGACTCATTGGGGCTGATTTATTAAAGTTCTCCAAGGCTGGACTAAACTGCTAGTTTGCAGTGAAAAAATCTCTATGTATGAGAGATGGAATAAAATTAATAACTAAAGGGTAACGGTGCTTAAAAATGTGCAGATACAATGTTTGCCCTCTTCCCTCACCTAAACTACCCTACCTACCTACTGGATCACCCAGCTTCACTGATGAAAGTGTATCCACTCCAGCCTTGGAGAACTTTAATAAATCAGCCCCAATGAGTCTTCCCAGTTACCAGTCTCACCCTTAATTCTCCTCAAAAGTGTCTCCACTCACCTCCTGGGGTGTCAGGATAGATAGGTCACAGTCAAGAATGAGGGATCACAGTCAGGATGAAGGGGTCACAGCCAGGATTTAGGTATTGCAACCAGGATAGAGGAGTCACATCTAGGGGGTCATAGCTGAAAAGGAAGATTACCTAGAAATGGGTAATCATGGTTAAGGGGCCAGCTACAATGAAGGCGTCACAGTAAGGAAGAAGGTGTTATCATCAAGAAAAAAGGATAGCCAGCAGCCCCTGGGGCACCAGGATCAAACCTCATAGATAAGTCAGAAGGCACTAGAATAAGTGAGATATAGCGCTAACACCATGCTTCCCAGTACTACTTATTACTAACTTTCTCAAAAAGGAAAGTAGATTTGTTTGATGTTTGCTTTTTGTTTTGATTTTTCTGGCTATTGTTTTCTAGCAAAATTATTTCCTATATAATTATTTATTAGATAAGTTTTATGGAAAAAGCATTGGCAAAGATGTTCAAGCTGATATGTAATAGTCACATGGGGCACATTCTTTTGAATCTGCTGATGGGAACTTTAACAACAGCTGAATATGTCCTGGATTATTCACCAAAAGCAATGTGAGGATGACAAAGCAATATTGCAATATTAGTAGGCCTTTTGGCAAGAATTTTTTTTAATTGGAAAGAAAATTTATATGAGAAGGAGAAAGGGGAGAGAAGAATTGAAGAAGGGGCAAGAACCTGTCTCCTCAAGATGACTCAGACGATTGTTGGTAGCTACAGGTATAAAGATTTATTATTTGGTTAGAAATAATGTTTGCACAGGGACTATATAGTAAAAAAAAATCTTCTATGTGGTCCAGTGGTCTTGTAGGGTCTAGTGGTGATAGTGTTGATTGAACCCTCACACGTGAAGCTGCTGCCTGGACTGAGCAGGGGTGTCCCGTCTTTCTGGAGGAAGGGAATAGGCTGGAAGTTGGGGCAGTGTGGGAGTAGAAATTGATATCAAGGGGATGAAGGTAGAGTCTGCAGTGTTTTATTTGTTTATCTATTTGTGTATTGCTGCTGTGTGTGTCTGTAGATACATAAGTGAGTGTATGTGTGTATGCACAAGTATATACTGTATACTTAATTTACTTTACATGTAAAAGGAAACTGTAAATTAAAAAAGTATGCCTACTGAAAATACACTGTAGTTTCCCCATGGCAGGTTTCTTCAGCAAACTATTCATCGACTTAATGCGTGTCTCTGTCAAATGTACAATTAACACACAGCATAAAAACACACTTCGACTAAATTGGTTTTATGGCTTACATGAAAAAAAAATCAGGAAAGGAGTAGACTTTTATAAACCAAAAACATCACTAAAATGATTTCTAAAACATAGAACACATTCTCAAATACATAACCTGAAGCCAAGCACTAGGCTGGTAATCCCAAACATCTGATTATGAAGCTGTTAAATGGAAAAAATGTAATTTTAGAGGGCAAAACAAAAGTGTAAAAAGTGTAATAGAGATGGCTTGAACTCTGTATACATAAAAAAATGTAGAAAGAAAAACAAAGGTTTGGGTTTTATTATCCTGACCACAGAATAAGTGAGCTGTTGAACCTGAGAATCTAACGCTCTAAGTCGTATTTGTCTTTTTCACCATACCATTAGGAGATGTCAGCAGCATGGGCATTAAATCATTCCTTCTCTAGTGAAGAATGTTGTGGTGCTGATTGACTGGTAAAAGCTAGAAAGGTAAAAATGAAAAAAAAATCCAATCTGCAGGAAAATAAGCCTACTATAATGCTAAATTACATAGTGGAGGGAATAATAACCGGCACAGTGGTCAGTTAATACGATCCTCCAGCGCTGCGGGAACAAGTGGACCCAAACCACGAAACCCACATACTCGTTTTTCATATGTGGTTTCAGAAATGGGAGAAGCAATTGTATGTATGTATTACTTATGCGATTGACTAGGAGCTGAAAGCATATTAACCTTGTGCATTTTACATTACAGCTTTACCACAATGGACATGTGGTCTCTGTAGGATATGATGATTATATCTCTGCTACACAAGTGAAAATAATATGTTATAGCAAAATGCAAGAAGTTTGTGCATAGTACTCAGTAGCAACCATTTGCAAATCATTTCATAAAGCGGACTTTGTGGTGGAGAGATTGCTTAAAAAAGGCAAGCAGTGGACAAAGAACTAGTCACTTGTTTTGCCTATGGTAATGACTGCTGATCCAACTATTCATGGGTGGAGAGAGCACAAGTTCAAAAATGAATCAGAAGAAGATACTTTACATTACAGGTCTTCAGGCGCAGCTTTCTCTCCAGCAAGCAGCACGATGATTACATCACTGAATCTTTAATCAATGGTACTGATTAATTAAAGCTCTCCAAGACTAGAGAGGATACTTTCATCTGACTGAATGGATCCTGCAAACACATAGCAAATTATTTGTACAAAATCCATTCCAGGTTTGCTGGATCACCCAAGTGATGAAGTGTATCTTCTCCAGCCTTGGAGAGCTTTAATAAATCAGGACCAATATCTCATAAGAATTCAGAAGCAGCAATCCATTCCATGATCTTAGTTCTACACTGCAGATGTAAAAGGGACTGATTGAGGACAAGGGGAAATACGTTAGAATTCTGTTTATGAATTTATATTCTAAATATTGCTTTTAATATAAGAAATAATAATAAAAGAAATTTGAGCTTAGGTCCACTTTAAAACCTAACTTCAGTCAACATATTGTTTTGATTGATGTATTGATGTAGTAAGTGTCATCATAAGCTCTATCAGAATGCACTTCAGGCTTCAATTTCTTGGATAGACTAAGGTTATTATTATTATTATTATTATAGTTGTATGCAACACATTGATCCATATACAATATTTTCATACATTTTGTGACTATTGCGGAGGCTTCAAAGCAGCACCATACATACCCCTTACATCAGGAAGGGTAAACACAAGGCAGTTCCATGTGAAAAAAAAAAAAAAATATATATATATATATATATATATGTATATAAATATTCTTATAGCAGATCATTTGTGGCAGGTCACAGACCGTTTGTGTTAGGACAGGTGTCAAACATACTCATACACTCAAATATACAGAGGGCCAAAATTAAAAACTTAGACAAAGTCGTGGACCAACCTTGAAATTTATTGAATAAATTGAAGAAATTTTCCTTCTCATTAGATATAAACCCTTTTAATATGGAAAAAAGAGGTTTTGCTTCACATTCAACCTAGAACAATCTTATAATAGAGAAAGAGGCATAAACATTTTTTTTAGTTTTTTTTAAGAAAAAATCTTATGCCTCTTTCTCTATTTGTATCCTTCAATTTCAATGGTAACCTTTCTGCACAGGCTAACAATAATAATAATATTCTTTTATGAAAATCTGACCATTCAAGTCCATACGTTGGAGTAGCAAGGAAAAGTACAGCTGAGGGGGGAGTGCTGGAAATGCCAGACGCATCCAATGCGGAGCTAAATCTTATGAGTGACCCGCCGCTGAAACTACCTCTTCATTGAAATAGCGCCGTTACTAAAATTCCCGGCATTATTTGCGTCTATAAAACAGTCCAATGCGGGGCCACGCATAGGCAGAGAGCCCGCTGGTCTATAGACGCGAGTGATGACGGGAATTGTAGTAGCGGTGCTATTTCAATGCAGCGGCGGGCCAGTTGCTGTTCATTTTTAGAATTACTTTGGGGGCCAAAAAAAAAAAAAAGACGTTGGGGGCCAGATTTGGCCCAGGGGCCGGAGTTTGACACCCCTGTGTTAGGAGAATCAAAATGAATGTTAACTAATTATGAGGTATACCATAATGCTCATTATAATATTAATAATTCTATGTTATTATAATTATATTATCTACTTATATCTTAACAACTGAGATAGGGAATTTTTACCTCCATCTTGAAGGAATCTATTTCATCTGTGTTTGAGAATATGTTTTAGGAAAACATTAATAAATTATTTTGTGAATGTCTAGATTGTCTTTTAGAGCAAGTGCCATATTTATAAAAATAAAATCCATTTATGTTTGTTAAATTTATTATGACAAGACCTGAGATTTGTATAATGTCCTGTTTTAAATACAATGGGACTCCTTATTTTCCTATATGTACAGAAGTCAGATGTAGTCAACTTGAAAATTTGTGAAATGTAATTCATAACCGTAATATTATGTCTGAAACAAATTCAGTATTCCTGTGCAGCTTGTTTATATATATATATATATATATATATATACACATATACACATTACATATGTAATACATATATATATATATATATATTTAAGTTTAACCTCAGTTTCCATGCTGAGAATTTCACAAAGGTTAATAAAGACAAATGTCATTAGCAAACTCATTTAATTTTGTCTTAAATAGGATCTCAATGCTATGTTAGCTAAGCTAATTTCAACACAATTTTTTAATCTTTGCCATTTCCTTTTTCTTTCACTAACCAATAGCAGACACAAATGGCATATGTTAACAAACTCAGATCTTGACCTTCTTTGCCCTTGCTTCTGACAGGTGATGTACTCATTGATTACTTAGTTTCTTTAGGGGATTATTTCCCACCATAGCACATAAATTAAACCTTCATTGCAGATTACACACTCATGTCTCTGCTTTTGCACTTATTTATATGTATCCATGAGATGGCCTTTTTTCCTACATTAACAGTTATTTGTTTCTTCAAAGATTGTGCATGCAAACCTTTCTTAATAAATGTTGTAAAAATATTATCAGCCCTAAGTGTGAGCTTGAGCAGTGTCGTTTTTAAGGAATAACTTATTTGCAACTCCAATTTCCACCTGCTCCATTTTCTATATGGATACCTTTTGATTTTGATGTCTACGTTTGATGTCAGTATAGCAACATTTGATCCTGGAAGTACATGCCACAAGAAATTATCCAAACAGTGAGTGCAAGAGAAGATATGGGGGAGAATAATTAAAGAATACCTTCTGCCCTTGAAACATGTACTAGAAAATAAATATATATATTTTATAACAATTTATTTATATAATTATATAGGGAAGCAACAAACATACAGACATATAGATATGGGTCAAAATTAATTTCAAAACTGGAGATACAGCAAGTATGGAGAAAAGATTACAATCAGTAGGTCAAAACCACAACACTGAGTGCTATACATTTGGTGAAGACATTGATTTAGACAAGTAAAATAAACATTTTTTTTTATTTCAAATGTACCTTTTTCTATGGGGAATTGAATCCAAGAGGATCCTTATAAAAAGCACAAATTTGTTTTAGGTAAAAATATATGACACTTTTTTTAATTAAATCCAATACCACAATACAAACACAGAAAGTGCTCTAAAAGACAATCTAGACATATTCACAAAATACTATGTTAATGTTTTCTTAAAACATATTCTCAAACACAGATGACATAGATTCCTACCAGATGGAGGTATACATCCCCTATCTCAGTTGTTAGGATAACGGAATTATTATTATTAAAACGGATTTATATAGCGCCAACATATTACGCAGTGCTGTACAATAAATAGGGGTTGCAAATGACAAATACAGACAGTGACACAGGAGGAGGAGAGGACCCTGCCCTGAGGAGCTTACAATATAGAAGGAGAATCCCCAATAATATAAAAAAGTCTCTTATGGTAACTCAATTCGTGGACCATGGTTTGCTTCTTCAGGCTTCAAGACGTGTATATTAATAATCCTTTTGATTTATGGTTGTAGTCTGTTCAGACCATCAGTAAAATGTCAAAAAAAGACATTGAGTTTATGCTTGCAAATTAGTTACTGTAACTTAGTTATAGTAAAAATGCACATTTATGTAATGTTATAAATATTGTGTGTTTTCTTTGACGCTGCAGCTCCCCAGCCTATGTAATACAATAGGTGTTTCCAGAGTAGATTTTGTTACACATTTAATGGATTATTTCCGATTGATCAAGGGCAAAAGCCTATTGTATATGAAAGCAATGAAAATATGATTAAATAAAAAGTAAAAAGTAAAATAAAAATGTTTTTTACCCCTATACTTGATTTTTTCACTTGGAACATTATCCCCCACACACACATTATCCCACCAATTTTTTTGATAATACTGTATTTTAAGATTTTGCAATTAGCTTTTCCCCAAATAAATGAACCAAAGACTGCAGAGTAATTAAAGTAAATAGCAAAACTTTTTCCTAGAGGGTAAAAAGATTCAAGCCTAAATGGGCAAAGCACAGATTTGGTATAATGCATACTCATTATGCATCACTAGAAAACAGGAATTGTATAATGAACAAATTTAGCCGTCCTCACCCAAAATATCTTTTGGTGATTTGTAGGAAGCAGTGTTCTTTGGTCAGGCTTTAGATTTCTCCTTCTGAATCTTTACCAGATGCTTAATAATGTAACAACCGTGTTATGACAATGTAATGACCCAGCCAACCAGCAGGCATGAGAAGGGTTGGTGTTCTGTTTTGGGGGCACTTGTGGGCTTGAGGATTCTGCCAGTAAAAGTAATTATTCTTTTACCCAGACATTTGGGGCTTGGGGTTGAAGTTTTGCATGAATCAACTTTCCAGCCAAAATCTTGAGTATGCTGGTTGCTCAAAGCTTCGATTTGGCTTAGAGAAAGCAACGACCTCTACACTGGAGGTGAGTGATTCATGAATTGAAAAATATCAAAGAACTTTTTTTAGCTGGCCTGCATTGGAACTCCAATATTAATTTACCACAAGATCCTCAATTTCCTAATAGACATGTTCAATGTTTGAGAGTCCAGCCAACATAGAACTGAATGTGCCTGGAATTCTGCTGCCAGGTAAATCGACTTAGGATATTCACAATGTGGTTCATGAATAACAGATTGTCAATACCAATTGAGGGGTAATACATATAGAGATCATAAAATGTATTTACTTTTTTATAAAAGCTGTCTCCTAACTGTGTTTACATGTTTTGCAGCATACACTTCCTTTTTTTGTGCTTCAGTACACCTCTACCCTTCACTACAGCTCTCCATGACCTAATCCCTCCACTGAATCCCATCTGTACAAAATAAATCAATGGAAATCATTCAAGTCTATTTCCATAGTTGTCAGAGCCTGAGAATAATTTCTACTTCTAAAGACCTATCAGTGGAGAGCAGGTGCAGCTATATTTCGTCATGTGTCGTCTTGTCTAGACAGGCTTCAGAGTTCTATAATCCCCATCCTATATATACTAGGTTCAGTTATAATGTACTGACATGCACTAAAATGCTCTGCTTAATTAAAATTTAACTGTGTGTTGTAATCACTTAATGGGGCAAAAGTTGATTCCTACAGCATTGCTGATATTCTAATCTTACACCTGCTACCAGATCTAATTCATAGATCTGAAGTCTCCCAATTCTGCAAATCTTTTTATTTTCTGTGACCACTTGCAATGGAAAAAACATAAATAAAATTGTTGTAAAGACACTTTTGACAGACTTACATTAGCTGCCATTTATTCCCTGATTCCTTTTATTGACTTTTTATTATATACTATGAGAATGTCTATTGGTATTGTAACTAATTCCCACCAAATGTTCTAGTTATATATCAATAAATGATGTTTTGTTCATTAGTTCCTGCCATGTGACTTCATAAACAACAAAGTTGTGGGAGAACTTTACATTTGCTCATTCAGGGCAAAGTGACAGGTTCTTTTGTATGAAAAATATAGGGAAGGATGTTCTTTTAGTCTTCAGAGACCGATGGACACAATAAATATCTGTATAACAATGTAAGCTGATAGGAGTGACAAACAATATTATTACTATTACTAAACTTTATTTAAAGCACCAACATACTACATTAAATAGAGCAGGAGTTGCCAACTGGTGGTCCCCGGAACAGTGGTGGTCTGCGAGACAATTTTGCAGACCGGCGGCTCTTGCCGGTGCGCCCCCCCAGCAGAGTCTTTTTCATAACCCCGCTGATCATCTCCACCGTGTCCCCCCAGGATGTTTAGCAAGCAGGTCTGAGCCTGTGATGAGAGAATGGGTGGGTTCTGCCATCATGAAATCACTCTGAGGGATGTTTCTTCCCCTTTGAGTGACACACGACTCCCCATGCATGCGCAGTCCGGATGCGATGGACTTAGTAGTCCGAAAGGTTGGCGTCCGCTGTAGTAGAGCACCCAGCCTAAAAAAGCTAACAATCTAAGAGGGAGAGGGTAGAAGAACACAAAAGGGTGGAGGATATGTAATGGTGGCTAATTAGGTAATTAGGTCAGCTCCAGAGAAGACTGGGAGCCATGCCCTGGAAGAAAGGGGTGGGAATAATGAGTTCTGTTTCATCCAGGTTGAGTGTCAATCATCCATGTTGATATGGCCAACAGGCTGCATGGAACTGTATCCAGGACTGCCACATCCCAACAACAAATTGCATAAATTCACAAAAAAAGTTACACAAAATGCTAAAAAAAACAGACTTTAAGACATCATGTACATTTATATTAGTTTTTTTTTTTAATTGAACATATACATAAAACAATAACACATCTGAGTAGGAATGTCCTGTCCCACAAACCAGCAAATTACAACTTGCTTTAGGTTATTAAAACTTCTGATGGTAAATATTTCAACACTTCCAATAACCTTGTAATCAATAATAAATGCACAATATTTTCAAATCTTCTATATATACTTTCTTCATAGCCAATAACACTTCTTCAGGGGAGATAAAACCGAACGACTATCAAAATCCAACCGTTTATGACAACTTGCCCAAAATTGTACAAACCTTCACAATTAAATTTTCCAATGCTGAATCAGAAGAATTTCCAAAGGAGAAGTAGGATTGTAAAGTCACACAACTGCATTGCTCCAGCAAAATTCTCAATGGTATGTGGTTTCTTCTTCTTGGCTTCCGACAAGGAAAATGAGAGAAAGGTTACCTAATACAGACTGCATCTCATTTCTTTCTAAATTATTGGACCCTATTTGTTGTTTTATGGGCAACCAGTGTTATCTGTTTGTTTAATTTTTTCTATATTGGGGTAATTGTAATTACCCAAATAAATATTTTTGTTTGGCTCATAAAACTGAAATACAGTAATTGTTGGCACATACTCAAAAGAAATGCACATTTTTCGGTAACAAGCTTTATTTGATCCCCTGCAAAACTAGATTTACGTTCCAATTACAGTCCTTTGTAGCTCTCATACAGCTACGCTTTAAATCTTTAGTTCCTTTATATAATACACTCACATTAAATAGTAAACCAGGATTATTTAAGTAGACATAAAACTGTTCTTAGTGTTGGTGTTGATTTACAAGTGCTTTTTCGGCATCAGAAAACAAGTTTCTGTGGCCTTGCTTTGAATGCCAAATCCGGCATGTGAAAATTACATTCTGGGTTATTAAATGACTTTGGACTGCCCGTTCTGGCACTGGAAATAGTGCTGCGTCCAGCAAGGAGCTTGTTTGAAATTCAGTGGCACATGTGAAAGGGGTAGGAGTCATTTATTAGATTTTCCAATTAATATTCCAGAGGCCGTCTGTGCCAGTTAGGATTCTCGAATCACGCTGGCTTACGACGAAGGGGGGTAAATTCTTCCGCTGTTTCCTACAGTAATGAAGCAGGCAGAACTTTAGAGCATGGCTAAAGCTCATATTTCCACTTATTGCGCTTTTGATTTTTTTTTACAAACTTATGTTTGAATGTGTTAGAAAAGACGCATATGGTAAGCCTGGCTTCAGGAAATTGGAAAAGGCCTAGAGGCTTCATGAGCCTGGCACAGTGAGATGTTCTTATATTCAAATGCTCAAAATCTTTAGCAAGTGTATAATTAAAGCATATGTGAACCCAATCATTTAAATCTCATCTAAGCTTTAAAGTTTTCATATAATTTCATAAGTTATTTTTTAACATATTTAAAAAAAAAGTTTTCATTAACATAATACCTGGTGATCTTGCTTTAACAGTCTTTTCCTGTTGTAGGGTGACAACTCTCTATTACTATCTTCCAAGGTTTTCTCCCATTGCTCCTGCATTGTAACTGTGTCAAATAGGCTTATGATGGAGACTACAAGTGGTTGTTTTAACACACATTAAACAGACATGGTCCTTTATCTTTGTTATCAGGAAAATGGCTCTTAGAAATGCCATGTAGCCCTTGATGGAGGCATGTAGATAGAAAGTTGCTGCAAAGAATGGTTTAAGAGATCTGCATCTCTAAAATGCAACAAAGATGTAATAAAAAGGTCAAAATATGACACGTGTTCATATTTCCCACCTTATTTCTCTGCCCTCATTTCCATAGCCCCTTCTTAACCCCACCTCATCTCTATTGCCCCTTCCCATCTCCAAATCCCTCCTCTTTTCCCCGTTACCTCACCTTGTACACAGGCAAAGAGCACTGTTTTCTGGTAAAACGACCAGGTATTTTTTGCATACTGAACAGTTTGCGTATTTTCATTTTTTCAGTAGTATATTTATTTGTTTTAGTCTGTTTATTTTATATATTAATTATATTTAGCAGACCAATGGGAGCAGATAAAAGAAGTTCATTGTTGGGATTTGCATACACAAGTATTTTCTAAATCCCTGATCTAGAAGAAATAAGCACATCAAGACAAATTACTTTTCTTTGTCTTATTAACCTTCTCCATACTTGTTCTAGGATAGTGATAGATGGTGAGTGGATTGGAAGCCAGAGATAGTCATTTTAGCTTTCTTGTTTAAAAGAAGGGAGTTTATTAAAGCCTCCATATTTTGTATTTAACATTTCTCTTTGAATTAAAAAAATATTTTTTAATATGCATGATTTTACTAATATATATATATATATATATATATATATATATATATACGCCATCATGCTTATCATATTTTTGACATATATGAATCGTGCCCAAGTATCACCTATCACTGTTTTCTGTGTCGCCATCTTCAGGCTAAAACCGTTATTTTGAAGCTGTTGATTGGTGTTCTAACATTAAAGAATCGGGTCTGCCAAACATAGCAGAGTTTAAATATCATTATCAGCTGTGAACTATCTTTTTTATTGCAGTTTGTATGTGTCTTTTAGTATGCAGATGTATTTAATATTTCAAAGTGACTCACATTTGTTTTATTACCAGTTTGTCAAATTTTAGCCAAAGATAAAAAAAAAAGTCTGCAGACAGAAACAAAAAAAGACATGATAGTTAACAACAATTTCTTCAAGCCTAATATTTTGTTTAATGCTATTGAGAACACAATAGGATCCCAAACATTTCTCTGTGTTCCACATTTATTCTTTCTGAATAAGACAGAAACCACACTTGTCAGTTGAGATGAACTAGAGGAGCAGGAGGGTACGATGGGATATTTTTACACACATGTATTGAAACTTAGTTTATTGCATTCTTTGTGACTATCTTTTCTAGCTGAATGACACCACCTCTCTGTTTACTCTGTGCAGGTCCTGAATCCTGCAACCTTATCCAATGAATCCAGGGCAGCTTCATGACATGGCCCCAGTGGACAAGCTCTTGATACCTCGGGCTCACAGGAAGTGGAGTAAATGACATTGGGTGTCATTCATCTTGGATCAAGACTATTGCTGGATTGTAAGGTAATGTGTCTGCCAGGGACACATTTTGGGAAAATAATAGGGAAATAATTTTGCTGCAATTTTTTTTTATTTTTTTCAGTTGCTGAAGTTGGGCTTAAAAAATCCAGTTCCAACTCTATCAATTATAATTTCTTCTGAACATGCTATTTGCTTAGCTGCCATGCTGATACACTTGGCCTAATTTATTAAACCTCTCCAAGGCTGGAGAGGATACACTTTCATCAGTGAAGCTGGGTGAACCAGCAAACCCGGATTTCCTAAAAGTCATTAGCAAATGTTTTCAATCCTGGATCAGATCTATTCCAGGTTTGCTGGATCACCCAGCTTCACTGATTAATGTGAATAATTAGTGTATCCTCTCCAGCGTTGGAGGGTTTTAATAAATCAGGCCCATTGCCTTCAATAATTCCTGAGCTGGTGACCTAGAATATTCACCTATTTAGGTGGGCAGCTAACATTCACAGGGAGACTTTAGTAATAGTACCCCTTGTATATCTCTCATCTCAGGTTTATTCCAGGACTGACACCATCACATAGACATACTTGCATTGGCTAAAGTGCTTATAAGAAAATTATAATTGTTTCGATTAATTTTTAATCTGTTCAGGCAAAATACATAAACTTGATGTCTGCATGTGTTTTTCATACAGAACCATCAAAAACAAGTATGTGTTTACTGAAAAGTCTGTAGGCTAAATCTTAATACAACCACAACCCACAGAAACACACAGATAGAAATGGTACTAGTGAGCACAATGGTACAGCATTCTGCTCGCTGTTACAGTGTGGTTTGGTTTCCATACAAAATGCAGGCCACTGGAACATTGTAAATGGGCTCTAACAGTAGAGAACTTAGATCTTTCCAGGAAAAAGCGGCTCCAGACAACAGCCAAAGAGGGCATTGCAGCTTTAATGGGTTGCACGCTTATTGCTGAAGAAAAAAAAAATAAAGCTATATAGTGTGCTCTTCAGGAGCTATTAACAGTTTTCTCTAAAGGAGTGATGCTTATGTACTGTTGAGCCTATCTACCAAACCGAAGGCTCAGAACAGTTTGTTGCCCTGTATGAGGAACACTATGGGTTAGTGGGATCCATGCTGTCAGTATAGACCTATCCCCTCCATTACATCATGGCCATTAGGCTGCAATGTGCAGTAAATAAAACAAACATACTCAGTACATCTCAGCAATATATGGACATTTGCCATAATATATCATTTTAAAATGCACAGAAAATACCTGTTAATCTGCCAGGAATGCAGTGATCTACTAACTTTATGTTTGGATTGACAACTCTGTCTTTGATGAAATCCGAAGAGTCTGTCCACATACTGTGTTTAGGAATAGGCTCTTGGGAGATGTAGTTCTGGGGTGTGCCTTCATCATTCATAGCTAGACTATAAGTCTAGTAATATCATCACAAGGTGTAATAGGCGCTGTTTCTTATTACAGGAAGGTAAAATACATAATTTTGGAACATGTTCTAGAGGAGGAGAGGAAGATTTGGAGTAAGGTCAACACTTAACGCTTTAATTTTTACAGAAAGGTTAGGTGTTAAGTGTTACTTAGTTTAAGGGTTAAAGTGTGCATATCATTACTTGGTTAGTTTAGGGCCGTGTTTCTCAACCTTTTTAACATAGGAAAACCTTGAAAAACTTTCAGGTTTTCAGGGAACCCCTATAATTACTATATCCACAGCTCACAGTATATTAGTTTGGTAGTCAGTGGGAAAAATTGCTCAAGGAACCCCCAGCAACCTCTAGAGCAGGGGTGTCAAACTCGCGGGCCATATCCATCCTTTTTCTTGGCCCCCAAAGGAATCCTAAATATGAATTGCAGCTGGCCCGCCACTGCATTGATATAGCGCCGCTACTACAATTTCCAGCATCACTCGTCTATAGACCAGCGGCCTCTCTGCCTATGTGTGGCTCCGCATCGGACTGTTTTTAGGAAGCAGGGAATTGTAGCAGTGGTGCTATTTCAGTGAAGAGGGAGTTCCAGCCACTCATAACATTAGGCACCGCATTGGACTGTTTTCTTGATGCAGAGAATTGTAGTAGCGGCGCTTATTCAGTTTCAAGTTTGGCCACCGACTTTGTGTAAGTTTTTAATTTTGGCTCATTGTGTATTTGAGTTTGACACCCCTGGTGTAGAGGAACCCTGGTTGAGAAACACTTTAGGAAATAAAGAACACCTGTCATGTGTTGAGTTTAGAGAAGTTAGTTTAAAGTACTACTTTATTACATGATTGTAATTGCTAATTTCCTTCTAAAAGCACTAAGAGTCTTGATGCCTCTGGTCTTAGTACTTTTGAATTCAGATTCAGAACAAGCATTCAGCAAATGAATGGAAGGACACATGTCAGAATTCTTTACTATTATTTACTAGTAACTCATTAAACATTCAGGCCAAAGCATTATCATTACATGTGTGGTGCACACTTTTTCTGTATGAAAAGAACTGGTTGCAAGGATAAGGATATCCCATCACTGTCCATCCAATGGTCCATGGGAGACGATTCCTTTGGCAGCAGCAGAGGTGGCAAAGGAGAAAGGTTTACCATAAAAATATTTTGTCCCCCCCCCCCCTCCAATACTCGAAACCACTGATTCACTTTAAGTGTAAAAATAGTCCTGGTTGTATGCATACTTGTTCACATTTTTTTCACACGTTTGTGTTAGCTAAATCCCTGTGTTAAAAGCTATTGGGCCGCACTGACCTCTCAGTGCTAAAAACCAACGCACTTGCACTTTTCTAACACTTCATAAACTTACACCTAAAAGGAGGAACTCTCGTTTCTAGCACTTACTGTCAGAATAGGAATTCCAAACAGTAGAAACTGTCTTTTACAACACATTTAATTGTTCTAAAAGTACAAACTGCACGAGTAAAGCTTTATGTGTCATACTGCCACCTAGCCACTGCTGAAAGTGGATCTTTATTTTAACTTTGTTTTATTCTGCTTAGGAAAATACATAAAAGGGAATAATAATTGCACAATTAGGAAGCAGGAGTTGTATGTATTAAACTGTTTATGTGACTTATAACAGATGACGCACACTGTGTAGTCTGAATTGATGTTTGTTGCAACTCCTCATGGCGCCTACATACCATAGAATATAATTCAGTGCAGGCTTGTGCATGTGGTTCGTTCCCTTTTGTTAATCATTGTTAATAAAGATTGTTTAAAGGAGCAATAAACCTAGAATACAAGTTCAAAATGTTACTAATAAAAGTCACTCGTGTCGGTCCAAAAGAAAAAAAATAAAATCAACTTCTTTCACCAATTTACATGAAATATACATATTCTGTGCTAGCAAAAACAGAATGGGATTGTTATATTTTATGGTACATTAATTTTCCCCAGCAAAGGAATCTCAAGATTAGAAACTGTCAAATGATTTAACTTTCCAGCGTCAAACATTAAATCAGTGTAAGTGGACTGACCTTTTAAAAAACAGATGTATATCGGTCAGATGTTGTTTGCATATGTGACTATTGTCATGTATATGACCTGCTTCTAGTAAAGCTCTAGTTTGAAGATTTATTTTATTAGGTATTTACCTATTTGTTCTGAAACAGATAAGTGAAGCACAAATGCTATCCTGAAAACTGGATATACATTTCTGCAATAAAAGAGAGCTAACTCAATTACCTGGATCTAAATTCTGTTTATTCTACTGCAACCTGTGCTGACTATGCAAAACCTTCTTGTCCTCTGGTCACAAGTCATCACTTTCTTTGTTTCAGTAAGAAGTTTATAGAAGGTATTATTAGGAAACAAGAATCAAAATGACAGCCCAGGAGTTTACACCTTTAACTCCTCACTGACACCTTTAAAGAGACCCTGTTACCTTACCCATTTAGGACAACGTAACAGTAAACGCACACCCATGACCCAACTATATGTCTCTTCTTTCACCAGATTTGCTGCAAAATACTGAGGGCTTCCAAGTATGTGGGTGTATTCGATTTCTTCCATGATATATTACTTGAGCGGACAAGACAAGGAGTGACCTCACTGTTCCTTGTAGGCTCCATCATCAGCCAACACCTTGTATTTGTGTGGTGGGAGGAAGGCATGGACGGGGAGCAGTATGAATTACAGGTAGTCCCCGGGAAAAAAAGACATCTGACATACGGACACCTCCTAGATACGAACGGGGCTTCCCTGCTTGCTGTGTGCAAGACAGAGGCTTGGAGGGGGGAGGGGGCAGTTTGCATGACTTGCAGAAGAAATCTTTTGCTAAACACAGCTAAGGTTGTGGGTGATCTTAAGGACTGAGCTCTTTCTGCAGCCTTCTGTAACTCATTATTATTTTTATTATTATTATTATTATTATTAATAAACAGGATTTATATAGCTTTAATGACCAAGACAAACTCTGCAGTTGTTTCTTTTCGCATATCAGAGCATAGCTTGCTCCAGAAGTTATTGTCTTGCTTTGTTTGTGATTAACTCATACTGAGGATTTTATACAGTAACTGCCTAATAATATGTTGAGACAAACATCTCTCCTAATTGCATTTATTAAAATAATGTACCTGTTCCGACTTACATACAAATTCAACTTAAGAACAAACCTACAGTCCCTATCTCATATGTAACCCGGGGACTACATGTATTTGTAAAAAAGGATCAGTGGGTGGGTTTTTCAGGTATCCTATTACTTTGCCCTAAATGAGCAAAGTGGCAGGGATTTTGTAAAGCTTTGTGCAACTAAGCGCAAAGGTGGGTGTATGCAAGTACGTTTATTTAACACCTGAGGTATCCAGTGCTATTATTAGGTAAACTTCCTGGGACCCTTTCCCCTCCATTTTTCCAAGTTTAAGAAAAAGTCAAACTGTTGATCAGAGCTTGGTACAGAACCACTCTTTGTGCCCCCCTCCCCAGTCATTTCACTGTTTAGCTGACACACACCATGGCCTGGGGCGGCATAGGTGACACACGGCTATTCTTTCATCACATTGCTGACCAATCCAAATGGGCAAATACCAAATCCCTATCTTTAATAAAATGTTCCAGATCACACTCCTGCTTGCCAGTGTCTTCTGGTTAGGTCTTCATATTTGCCGGCCTGGCATAGTTCATGCATGTTTGTGGGTAGGAAAGTACATTGTGCTCTTAGGGTTCACCCACTCTGGGTCAGTACACCTAGAACAGTTACAATTACAGTTTTTTACTTATTACTATTTCCATTAGCTTTATCTTGTTAGACTATAAAGTCCAATCTGGTTAGTATATTATTGAGGTTGACCAAAATCTGTGTCTGCCCAACATGAAAAAACATTGCAGAGCTGGATACCCACCAGAGCTGATGGGAGGGGAATTTTGATGAGGACATCATGGTGATTTGTTCTATCATTATCCAGCCACAACCACACACCAGTGCAGTGCTGACGGGGGATGAATTTTGATACGGACATCATGGTGATTCCTCTCGTCATTGTCCAGCCATAAGTGAACCATCAACATTGGGGACTTTAGACTCAAATTTTAAGGAAGCAGCTGGTCAGTTTAGCACATCAACATCTATCCATTAATTAAATACGAGTTTTAGGTAGACTGCTCTTTCAATGCATTTTTTGTAATGGGTATCCTGCCACGAAATAAAATCATATTTAATATGTAGACTGTTTTTCTTGGTATATTTTAATAAAAATATTTTTGGCTGTTCATTTTAGCACTTATAAAAAAAAATAATAAATACTTTGAGAAAATATTACCGAGTGTAACCATTCCATTCTCTCACCTAGCAATGTTGAAGGATTTACAGAGATTTCCTGCCTGTGTGTCGTTCACCGGTGAACATTCGTCACATTTAACTTTCTGACAGCACAGCCTAAGTGTTATGTTTAGAGGCATTTATGGATCCCAGGGCTGACACACTGAAATCCAGAATAATTGGTAGCCATTGCCACCAAACACCTTCCATTCATACCTCTTATGGTGTAAGATCAGCACTTGCATAACCATTTCCTGGCAGCCCAAGTCTTTACATAAGGGGCGTTAACATAATAAAATGTCTCACTGAACGGATATGACAGAGTATTACCAGAATGAGCTGCTTCTATACACTGAGCAGCATGCAAGATCCTGTGTTATATTATGGCTATTTCTTCTGCCTGCTAGCCTAAACTGCACTTATATTTTAGTAATAAACATATTGAGGTTAGGAGAGCCAGTAGGAGATGATGGGCACTGTACTTGGTATTTCCAATTTCGGATATGTATTGATTATTTTTTTAGTCCTGTGTTTCTGTGCACTGTTTTTAAGTTGTTGTGGCAATGCTAAAGGTTAGGTTTTGCCAAGCTATGTTTAATAGGCTCAATCATAGTTGGAACATCAACGAGGCAACTTGGGCAGTAGCCCAGACACATCATTATTACTTACGCAGTAGACCAGGGTGATAGCACAGTTGGTCGAAGTTTTGCACCTGTCACTTCACAAGTGAGGATGCACTTGTAGGCAATTAATGTTTGAATGAACCAGTACAGAAGGTGCTAATGGAACAGAATATTTTCCCTAACCATGCAATGTGAGTTAAAAGGAGGACAGGTGGGTGGGGTGTTGGCATGCTTACTACCCTATCTACAGACCCATTCTGCCCATGTTGGTCTCTGGGCTCAGATATCAGTTACATCATTTTAGAACCCACGTGGCCTAGGACAAATCCAAGGAGATGTGCTGGGCCCAAAAGGGTTTCTAGCAGAACAGACCTATAGAATTAAGAAGAGCCTTCTCACCAGAGCAGCTTTTGTCACTGAATGCAACCACCACCCCATGTATTATTGATACTGCTTATGTAAGGTCCAATCAGGGAACCAATTCTGTCTCAGGAACTCCGTCACCAGAGCCATATTGCTGCAACCTGTTTCCAATAATGTCATCTCCCCATAGGACAAATACTGCCAACCACTGGTGCACTGTTTCTGAGTTGGGATGCCCACTTACTTTTCCATGGGTATACTAGTGCCCAAAAAGTGAGTTCAACATGGAGGCAGTGGGAGTTCCCCTAGAGCATGTGCTTATATTGGGTTCGGGAAGGTATTTGCAGTAAAGGTTTCTGTTATTACCACATATATATATATATATATATATATATATATATATATATAGACAATTGTTTGATTTGAACATCATGATAACAATTTGGAAAAGATCCCTTTCTGTTTGGGGAGTATTATGCCCCTATGCAAAAAGCCAACTACAAGGGCTTGATTTGAAGATTCTAGTGCTGAGGAACTCAAGTGCCCTGGTCCCATTTCAGAGCCCTAATATCAACTATGTTAACTTCCTTTGGGATGATTATGACCTCATCATTACTTTTGTTTACCGGGTAAATAATTTTACAGGCACTCTCAAACAAGTCTTCCTAAAGTAGTGGAGGCTGTTTTAATCACAAAGGGTGTGCTAGGACAACTCCATATTAACACTCATGGCTTTGGCATGAGATTCGCATGAAGCTTGTATAAGTGTCAGGTATCCATAAACTTTTGTGTATATTAGATTTATTATGTTGTTTATTTTAAATTTATAGTTTTAGTTAGTAACCAACAGAATCAGAAAGAGTTAATTCCCCATTGTGGTTTGTGACATGTCCTTTGCCAATAGTTAAGGAAATGCTTTCTAATTAGAGGCATGTGGAGATATCACAGACAGACAAAATAATCCTAAAGTAACCAGTCACATCAAAGATCAGAGATTGCTGCTTTATCTGTGTCATGTGTTGCAGCCACTTCTGGCACACTGCATTTTATCATGCTGTTCTACTGCTGCCTCTCTGCAATCCCTGACTGTGATATCCAGGAGATTGCTTATTACTAAAGATCCCAGTCAGCAGCTTGTAGAAAACTTTCTGGCAGTATACTCTAAAGGGATCTGGATACATTGATAGAAGGAAATTGCTAGTATAATTAGATAGATAATAAGTGAATGAAGTGTGTGAGCCAGAGCAGAATGGTGGCAAATGGGTCTATTAATATAAATCTGCATTAATCATCACTGCTTGTACAAATTGCAAAATGGTTATTTTATATAAATCATTATTAAAATAATGGCATAATAAATGGGGTCACAATGAAATTGCTTCATGACGTGCAAAGACTGACCCTCAAAATCTTGAAAGTTTCTGTGCCCCCTGGGGAATTAATTTAAAATTTAAAAGTGTGTTCTATAATTTTTTCCATCATAGTCTTGGCCTACACGGCCTACAATAAACTCCACTGATAAATCCATACATACATATATTGATCCTGGTGTTCATAAATGTGGCACTTGCTGCTAAATTACAGAGCTGCTGTCAGTTTATAAAGAAAAGGAGACTTAGAAAATGCTTATGCCAACTTGCAGCAAATTGAAGCCTATGCAAAGCTACTACTAAAGTTCAAAGACTATTTTTTATTGGTAAAAGGTATTTGTTTTTCTAAAACAAATACTGTTGCTCTACATTGTGATATGCCAGGAATTTGTTCTTGCAGATTCATAAAATTACAGAAATGTCCACTTTAACGTATACAGTATATGTATACATGAACAGCTTGAATCATAGACTCTGATTTACTGTAGTAGGAATACTGCTCACTTTAAGCATTCAATTACGTACAAGGGCGTTTGCAAAAACAGAACCTTCTTCTATAGATCTTCTGGCAGCACAGTGGCTCAGTGGTTAGCACTCTGGCCTTTGCAGCGCTGGGTCCCAGATTGGAATGTCAGCCAGGAGGCTATCTGCATGGTTTTTACAGGTTCTCCCCATGTTTGCGTGGGTTTCTGCTGGGTATTCCGGTTTCCTTCCACATTTCAAAAACATGCTGTTAGGTTAATTTGCTACCCCCAAAATTGACCTTAGATTGTATAATGGTAGGGACATTAGATTGTGGGCCCCTTTGAGGGACAGCTATGACTATGGACTTTGTACAGTGCTGCGTAATATGTCGGCGCTATATAAATACTGTATAACAATAGATGATCAGTTATGTTCAATAATTACAGATTACCTTAACTTACCATCAATTGACAATTATAAGTGTGTCTCTAAAACAGAAATTTTACTCTATGCCAATGTATTTCTAAGCAATAAAACAAGAGCCAGAATTACTGTAGGTAAGTTATATAAGGCTGGGTCTACACGGACATTTTTAAAAACTCATGTAAACGTTCCTACTGCGTTTTTATGCACTTTTTATTAGCATTTTAAAGCTTGTCCTTAAAACGCTGGAAAACGTCTATACCGCGTTTTTATGCATTTATGTTTCAAGTGCTCATAAACGTAGCAAAATGCAGGAAAGAGCCCCATTGAAATCAAAAGAAGGGTTTATCTGCATTTACCCACGTTTTCCCGTGTTTTTGGGTGTTAACCCTGCATTTTAATATTTTAAATGTTGCAAGCAACGTTAAAGAAATTGCTCATAAATGTCCTGGTATAGATTAGCCCATTGGAATGCGTGGGGATTTCAAACATGGGCTTTTAAAGCTTCAGGCTAAACGCTGGGGAAAACGTGTAGACTGAGCCAATGAGAGAGGAAACAAACCCAACACTATAGGCTCAATTTATAAAAATAGGAATCTGGTATTCCCTCAAACATTCACTGGTGAGAATCTTCTAGGTCCACATGTTTCAATAGCAGTATTTTATTCCCACCAGGGAGAATCAATAAATATTAATTTAATTATTATTACTCCTAATAATATTTTAACCAAACAGCCACACCAATGTGTTTAACAGATACATTATGATCAGTGGGGTTTTCTATAAGCTGCCCTCCCATTAACACCCAGGAAAAATATGAACAGGAACGGTAAGTATAAAGAATATAGAACGTAAAAATTTTTCACTATTAAGAACCTCAAGAGGGTATTAGATACAGATAATTTAGAAAGCACTCTTTAAGGCATATCAAACTAAAATACAAAATATAAAACATATTTTTTAGTCTTTTTTCTCTTAATAGTCACCTGGTAATCCTGTAAATAACTCATAACCTCATAATCTTTCTACCTGTCCATCTCTATATGTGACTGCTTGCTGTATCTATGGAGAGACTCATGACTGTCATGTCTGCCTTAATTTGTCTCCGTTAATTGGGGATTGATAGGATTAGCTGAAACATACAGTTACTTTTTCTTCCACAACATTTCAAAGGAAGTAACAAAGGCATTCTGGCAAGACCAACAAGTTTTCTGTAATTGCTTCAAATGTTCCTGAATAAAAAAAATCTAATTCATCACCACATCTAAGGACTGGTAAGCTGCATTATATTACATTTCTGCTCTTGGGTTTAGTTATCGTAAAAAGCACTCTGTAAAAATGTGTAGCTTCTGTTAAAAAAATTGGTAACAAACAACAACCATTGCCAACATGGCAGCCACTATAAAGCCAAGAAGCATAGGATGTCAATTACTGTCTGGCTACATTGTAATTTATCTAGGCAGCAATTATGTTTGGCAAATCATATTTAACAAATCATCTGTACGAACAGTTAAACTATCTCTGCTAGACAGCAGTAAAAACAATTTGTATTCTGTAGTGCTCATGTTTATTAAACTAAATGGTGGACCTAGGCTAGGTACACATGTGCAATGGTTCAATCCTGCATTGTTTACAGGGTTTGTCGTCCATCGTCCGAACGACTATCCTATATACGACAAATGAACGTATTGGAAGTGAAGGGGGAGAGAGCGCAGCAGGGTGCTGCTCCATCGTTCTCCCCTTTCCCCTCTCCATAGTGCAGTATGGTGATGTATGCATAGCGCTCGTTCATGCATCGTGCAGTCATTAGTCGTTGGAAAGGATTGTGAAAGATCTTTTCCAACGACAATTATTGCACATGTGTACATAGCCTAACTTTAAAGCTGGCAAACTCTGTGCAGACAAAAAAAAACACACTTTAATACTAGATAAGTATTTATTAATAAATCATTTGATATATTCTTAAAATGTAACCGGTGTATGCTAAGTGTACTATTATTGCATTGCACTGAATTTGTAATTTTTTCTTATTCTTTATTAAAAACTTATTGAAACAAAAAAAATGTAACCAATGTAAGGACCTGTGGCTTGGTGTCATTCTCTTGCAATTTACAATACAGCAATAAAAAGGCAGGATTGGAAGTCAATCGAGTATGTTGTATTCTGACAAGCAACATGATGATGGGGAGAGCTAAGTGAGCAGAAGGATACCCTAATTAGTCTGGCGCTGTTCCTTTGCCATCTTTTGCTGGAATTGGAGAATGGATACTATTGTATACCTTCTACGACCTATACCTGTAATAGAGAAAATGGCATCTTCTGCCTGGATGTGCTGCTCAGCTGTAAAAATATCTCAAACGACAGTATATGAACAAAAACATTAATACTTTGGCAAGTAAAACAGATACAAGACCTTGTATGTATTCCATCTATTTAATTGTTGTCTGGAGTTTAGAGATAAGATGGAGCATAAGGTGTCCCAAATGTATTTCATTAAGTAAGTAAGTAGGGAAAGTAGGTTTGGCACATATACATGGCAGTATTTTCCAAGTCCTGAATACTTAACAGAGCAGTGGAGAAGGGGAAATGAAGAGCAATAGGTGCCTCCTTCCTTTTACCTTGCATAGTTTTTAATACAACATCTATAGTAAAAACAGGTGACAGATTTAGAAGCAAGTAACTGCAACATAATTTAATTCTGTTTTTATTTCAGTAGCCGCAGAGAGATGGAGTTTTATTATTATTAATATTATTATTATTATTATTATTATTA